>NW_027635794.1:0-65014 GCF_903797595.1 Erithacus rubecula | reverse complement strand
CCTCCAGGCTGCCATGCGGCAGCCGCCACCAGGACCCCCCAGTGTCCCCCCAAGGGGCATTTTCTGCTCAGTTTTGCAGTTCTGCATTCTCCAAACTTCCCTTCAAGAAATCCCAACCCAGGGACCCGCTGGGATATCTGGGCTGAGCTCCCCCTGCCCGGTCACCTGCGGGGGTGATGGTCCCATGGATGAGGGATCTGTGAATTCAGGGAGCGCTCGACCTCATTCCTCCTTCCTCTATTATTGATCCTCCTTGTCTTTCCTTTTCCATCCCTCCTCCTCCTTCCTGACACCCCTCGTCCCTCCCCTACTTCCATCCCTTCTCGCTCTCCTCCTTCATCCCTCCTCTCCCATCCCTCCTCCTCCTCCCCCAGCAGCAGCGACACCCTCGGTGCCCCGTTCCGGAGCCCTCGCAGCCCGCGGGAGGAGCGGGGATGGAGCCGGGACAGGTCGGGATGGGCAGCGCGGGGCTCTCGGCTGCTCCCACCCGCTGGGGCCGGGGGGAACCCGGCCGGGGAAAGGGAGAGGGAAACTGGGAAGCTGCAGATCCAAACTGGGACTTGCTGGGAACCCTGGGGGGCGACTTCCAGCCCTTGGGGCGCCTCTCAGGAGATCCGGGATCACAGAGAGGGGTGGAGGATCCCAGGAGTGGCACCACTGGGAGGGACTGGGCTGTATTGGGAGAACTGGAACCTTCCTGGGGACACAGGAAATGACTGGGAGCATGTTCAGGGCCACTGGGATATACTGGGAGTGCCTGTGACCTTAGTGGTGTAATATATAATGTAATTCGTGTAAAGTTGAAAATTAATGTAGAATAAGCAATTTCAGTATGAGTAAAGTAATAAAAAACTTAAAACCCAAAAACTGCAAAGGGAGGAACAGGGATTGCTTCATAACAACACTGCAACTGCCAGCAAAAGCTGAAGGGCTCGAGTTAGCAAGACAATAGACGTAGCCAAGTGAAGATGGCTCTGTCCAGGGAACACCCAAAAGATAAGAGCCCGATAAGCACCCACAATTAAGGTAATCAGAGCCATCAAGAAAAATACATCTGAATGCCCGTTTCCAGTAAACCAAAATCTGCAAGTTACATCTCAATTCCATCTTCCTATAAACCTGAACTGGCCTTCATCACAATTCATCATCTCCCAGGATACGGTTTCATCCAGCTCAAGACAGTGAAAGAAAACTACATGACTATGCTGAACGATAAGAGAAGACAAAGACCTGCACTCCGGGCAAGGAAAAACTGTATAAAAACAGGGCTAACTAAAGCGGAGAGTTTGAATCGGGCAAGGAAAAACTGTATAAAAAGTGGACTAATTAAAGCGGAGAGTTTGAATCATTGTGTGTTCACCCAATGCCAACCCCGGGCTCAGCACCGTCCTTTTTGATTGTGGCTATCGAAAACCGTGTTTATTTTAATCATATTTAATTCTGCTTGATCTCGTTTTTATCTATAACACTGGAGTGACTGGAACCACACTGGGAAAAATCAGGACCATGTTGGGGAGAACTGGGACCACGCTGAGGGACACTGGGAGTCAGTTGGAACTACTAATCTGTACTGGAGGAACTGGACATGACTGGGACCATGTTAGGAGAAACTGGGATCATCTATGGAGTGACTGGGACTGTGCTACGGGCAAATGGAGGAACTGGGAGGAAATTGAACCATGCACAGAAATACTGGGATCATACTGGATCATACTGGCAACAGCTGGAACTGCTGTGAGAGTGACTGGGAAAGCCTGTGAGCAACTGGGATCAGTCTGGAATCAGCTGGGGACAACTGGGAGGGACTGGGGACATACTGGCAACAACTAGGGTACACTGGGAGAGACTGAAACCACAGTGAGGGGAAATGGGAGCAACTGGAACCACACTGGATGATAATGGGAGCAGCTGTGCCCATGTCAGAGTCACACTGGGATCCTACTGGAACTACCTGGTATTGTACATGGAGTGACTGGAATAGTACTGGGAATATCTGAGATTGACTGGGACCACACTGCAATCAGAGTGGGAGTGATAGGAAAAGTCCTGGCCATACTGGGAGTGACTGGGAACAACTGGGCCCACACTGGGAGTGACAGGGATTCACTCTGGGCATGACTGGAAGAATACTGAGAGGATCTGGGAGTGACTGGTGTCACACTGGAAATGACTGGAACCATACTGGGAGTGACTACAGGTCCTACTGGGATCATCCTGAGAGCCACTGGGATTGGGGGAATGGAAACTGTCTGGGAGTTACTGGGAGCAACTGGGCCCACATTGGGAGGAAAATGTGGACACATTGGGAGCAACTGGGATCAACTGGGAAGGTACTGGAACAATGCTGAGGGGACTGAGGCCATGACAGGGATCATACTGGGAGTAACTGGGAGTATGGGAACTGACAGAAACTGGGATCAGGCTGGAGACAACTGGGAGTAACTGGGAAAGACTGGCATCATTCTGAGATAACTGGAACCTTACTGGGGAAACTGGGATATAATGAGAGTGTCTGAAACCACACTGGGGGACAGGAACCAGGCTGGGGGCAACTGGGAGAAAGTGGGACAATGCTGAGAGAGACTGGGGCTATTCTAGGGATCATCCTGATAGGAACTGGGAACAGCTGGAACTATTCTGGCAGCAACTGGGATCATCCTGGGATCACAGTGAGAGCAGCTGGGTCCATGCTGGGTGAGACTGGGATCACACTGAGGGTGACTGGACTCATACTGGGATGGACTGGGAGTGGCTGTGAACAACTGGAATCATGTGGAAAGCAACTGGGAAGAAGGGAAAGTGACTGGCAGCATGCTGGGGGTGACTGGGATACTGGGAGAGACAGGGAGTCACAGGGATTACACTGGAAAAATCCCCCCAGATCCCCCCAAATCCCCTCAAGTTCCCCCAAAATTCTCCCAAAACCCCTTGAACCCCCAAAATCCCTGCAAATCCCCCCAATTCCCCCCGCCCCCTTCCCCCAAGAACATCTCCCTGTGGGGCTGCAGCCCCTGGCCCGCGCCGTGCCCAGCAGAGCCCCCAGACCCAACTGGGGCCGGGGGGTCCCAGCAGAGCCCCGGCCATGGCCAGGGCCACCAGCCACACCTGGGGGATGGGGGGGGATGGGGGGGGGTTGGGGGGATTTGGGGGATTTCAGGGAATTCGTGGAGGGTTTTTGGGGGGTTTTGGAAGATTTTGGGGGGATTTCAGGGGGACTCTGGGGAGATTTTAGGGAATTTTGAGAGATTTTTGGGGGATTTTGGGTGATTTGGGGCAATTTTGGGGAGTGTTTAGGGTGATTTTGGAGGATTTCAGGGGGGATTTTGGGGGTTTGGGGAATTTTGGGGGATTTGGAGGGGATTTTGGAGGATTTCAGGGAATTTGTTGAGGGAATTTGGTGGGATTTTTGGGGGGGTTTGGGGGGAATTTTAGGAGATTTCAGGGGGATTTTGAGGCAATTTGGGGGGAATTTGGGGGTTTTGGGGCAATTTTGGGGAGATTTTGGGGGGATTTGGGGGAATTTTAGAAAATTTCAGGAAGATTTTGGGAGGATTTGGGGGGATTTTGAGGGGGGTGGAGATTTCAGGGGATTTCAGGGGAATTCTGGGGAGATTTTGGGGAATTTTGGGAGATTTTTGTGGGATTTAGAGAGATTTTTGGGAGATTTGGGAAGATTTCAGGTGATTTTGGGGGAATTTAAGGGGGATTTTGGGAGGATTTGGGGGTGTTGGAGGGATTTTGGGAGTTTTGGAACAATTTTAGGGGAGATTTTGGGATTTTCAGGGGATTTTGAAGGATTTTTAGAGATCTTTGGGGGTTTAGGGGAATTTGGGAGATTTGGGAAGATTTGGGGGGGATTTAGGGGATTTGGGGGGATTTTGGGGTTTCTCCAGACTCCCTCCAGAACCCCCCAGCCCCCTCCAAAGCCCCCAGACTCACTGGGGCCCATCCTGGATCGGGGGGGGGCATGGGCCGGTGGAACAGGAGCCACTTCAGGGACCCTCGACACTTTTTGGGGGGGGGGGGCACCATGGGAGACCCCCCAAACTGAGGGGGGATCCCCCTCCCCCCAAAACCCCTCAGAGCCCAGTCAGGGTGGGGCTGAGACACCCCCCCCCTCCCCAGGACCCCAAATCAACCCTGGGACCCCCAAAATCAATCCTGGGACCCCCCAAATCCCCACCCCACCCCCACCAGGAACCCCAAAATCCCCCCCGGGATCCCCAAAACTCTTCCAGGACCCCTCCCTAGAACCCCCAAATTAACCCCGGGACCCCCAAGCCTCCACTGGGACCCCCTCAGTGAACCCCAAAGGAATCCCAAAATCAACCCTGGAACCCCCAAAACTCCCCCAGGACCCCAAAACTCCCTAGACCCTCCCCCAAATTCCTCCCAAAAACCCCTCAAGGATCCCCCAAGACCCTTCCCCAAATCCCCCCTAAGATCCTTTCCCAAAACTCCCCCACGATCCCCCCCAAAACCCTCAGTACCCCCCTTAGGACCCACCCCAAACCCCCTCCAGGATCCCTCTTAGGACCCCCGGACCCCTCCCAAAAACCACCAAGGACTCTCAAGACCCCTCCCCAAAATCCCTCCAGTGATCCCACCCTGGGCCCCCTCCCAAGATCCCTTTTAGAAGCTCCAGACCCCTCCTCAAAGCCCCCCCAGATCCCTCCCAAAACCCCCTGGGACCACTCAGGACCCCTCCCAAAATCCCCCAGACACCCCAGACCCCTTTTAGGACTCCCAGACTCCCCCAAGCCCCACACAACCCCTCAGGACCCCTTCCCAAAATCCCCCAGACCCCTCCCAAAACCCAGCCCAGAACCCCTCAAGACCCCTCCCAAAACCCCCCAGACCCTCCTCAGACCCTCCGCAGGACCCCTCCCCAAATGCCCCAGACTCCACCAAAATCCCCCAAACGCCCCCCCCCCAGACTCCCCCAACCCCCCCTCCCAGGACCCCTCCCCGAAACTCCCCCAAACCCTCCAGCCCCCCCTTAGGACCCCTCCAAAAACCCCCCAAATGCCCCACGACCCCCCTCAGACCCCATTTTAGGACCCCCAGACCCCCCCAAAAAACCCCCAGGCCCCCCAGACCCACTCAGGACCCCTCCCCAAAAACCCCCCAAGCCCCTCTTAGGACCCCCAGACCCCTCCCCAAAACCCACCAAGACCCCCCCAAGACCCCATTTTAGGACCCTCAGCCCCCCCAACAACCCCAGCCCCCCTTTAGCACCCTCACCCTCCCCCCGACCCCGCCCCTCTCCCACCTGTCCCTGCGCCGCCTCAGCAGCTCCCGCAGCCCCTCGGCCTCTCCCAGCGCCTGCCCCGCTCTCTGCAGCGCCTCCCTCAGCGCCCGCCCGAGCCCGGGGAGGGTCCCGGGGGGATTCCCGGGGGGATTCCCGGGGGGATTCCCGGGGGTCCCGGGGGGTGGGGGGGGAGGGGCCGCCCGCTCTATAGCGGCGCCGGGGTCAGAGGGCGCCAATCCCGCCTGGCCTCTGATTGGCTGCAGCGGCGCGGGGGAGGCGGGTGTTGCTGAGGGGAGCCGCGCGCTGATTGGTTGGTTCGGGGAGAGGCGCGCCGCTATTGGCTGGGAGAGGCCCGAGCGCTCGGCGGGAACAGCGTGAGGGCAGAATGGCTGAGGAGGCTGCTGAGGTAGGGCTGAGGGGAGATGGGGAGATTTGGGGGGAATCTGAGGGGAATTGAGGGGTCTGAGGGGAATGGAGGATCTGAAGTGGGGTCTGGAATAGATTTGGGAGGGTCTGAGGGAATTGAGGGTCTTGGGTGCTTTTGGGAGGGGGCTTTGGGTGGAAATAGGGAATCTGAGGTGGAACCTGGGGGACGTGGAGGATATTTGGGGGGAATCTGAGGGGAATTGAGGGGTCTGAGGTGCTTATAGGGAAGCTTTGGGGACAAATGGGGGTATTTAGGGGGGTCTGAGAGAAATTGAGGGGTCTGAGGTGGGTCTGGAATGGATTTGGGAGGCTCTGTGGGGATTTGAGGGGTCCAAGGTGAGGCCAGGGGCAAATGAGGTGCGTTTGGGGGTCTCTGAGGGGAACTGACGGGTCGGGGGAAGGTTTGAGGGGAAATGGGGAATTTGAGGTGAGGCTGGGGGGACATGGGGGAAATTGGGGAGGTCTGAAAATAATTGAGGGGTCTGAAGTGGGTCCCAAATGGATTTGGGGCGATTTGGGGGGATCTGAGGGGAATTGAGGGGTCTGAATTGCGTTTGGGGAGGCTTTGGCAAAACTGCCCCAAAACACCCCAAATCTCAGAGCAACGCCCCTAAATCCCTGAGACATGCCTCAAAACACCCCAAAATCCCAGAGGAATGCCATGAAGATCTTCTTCACCAAAAAGTGACCCAAACCCACCTGAAACACCCCCAAACCTGAAAAGAATGGGCCTGGATTACCCCAAAATTCCAGAGAAACGCCTCAAAACCACCCCTCAATACCCCAAAACAGCCCCTAAACACCCCAGATCCCTTCAGGTTTCCCCAAAATCCCATAGAAACACCCTAAAATCCCTCCAAATCACTCCAAAATGCCTCAAAGCTGCCCCCAAATATTCCAAAATTGCTCAAAACCAGCCCAAAACACCAAAAATCCCAGAAAACTGCCCCAAAAATGGTCCTGACCCTGCCCCAAACCTCCCACCTGCCCCCACTGCCCCAGGTAAGTTCAGCTTGGACCAAATCCTACTTTCTTTATCACAAATCTTTTTTTTCAATCCCAAATCCTTTTTTTCCCAACTTCAAAATCCTACTTTGTGCCCCCCAAATGTCCTTTTCAGACCCTAAATTCTCTCTTTCCCACCCCAAATCCCCTTTCCCAACCCAAATCCTTTTCTGTCCACCCAAAATCCCCTTTTTTATCCAAAATCTCCTTTTTCCACCCAAAATATTTTTCAATCCCAAATCCCCTTTCCTACTGAAATCCTGACCTCAAATCCTTAATCCCCACCCTAAATCTTCCTTTCCTCCCCCAAATCTCCTTTTCCATCCCAAACCCTCATTTTTCCATCTCAAATCCTTCCCCTTTTACCCCAAAATCTCCTTTTCCACCACAAATCCTCTTTTTAGGGTTTCCCAGGTGTTTTGGGGGTTCCCCAGGGGTTTTTGGGTTTTTCCCACCCCCAGCATTGTACCCAGGGTCTCTCTGCAGCCATTGCATCTGGACTTGCCCCCACCCCAATTAAATCCCAAATCAACCCCAAACCAACCCCAAATAAACTCCAAATGAACCCCACTGTGCCCCCCAGGGCTGGAGTGGTTTTGGGGGGAGTTTGGGTTCTGGTGGGTTTGACCCAAAAGTTTGGTGATGGGGGAGGTTTGATCCTAAAGTTTGGGGAGGTTTGACACCCCAGGGTTTGGGATCAGGGGATTTGACCCCAGAATTTAGGGATTGAGGGGGTTGGACACCCCAAATTTAGGGATCAGAGGGGTTGGATGCCCCCAATATTTCAAACTCCAACGTTTGGGAATTGGGGGTTTTGACCCCAAATTTGGGGTTTGGGGGTGTTTGACCTCAGGATTTGGGGGATTTTGATCCCCCCAGGTTTGGGGTAGCGATTGAGATCAAAACAATTCCTTGAAAACAGTGGCAGGATCGGGATTGGGAACAGGATTGGAATTGAGAATGAAATAGGGATTGGGAATGGCAACAGGATCAGGAATGGGAACAGGATTGAGAATGTGAATGAAAGAGGGATTGGGAATGTGAAAGGGATTGGAATTGGGAAAGGGATCGAGATTGGGAATGAGACCGCAATCGGAAATGGGAACAAGATTGGGAATGGGAACAGGAACAGGACTGGGAATGGGAAGGAGATAGGGATTGGGCATGAGATAGGGATTGGGAACAGGAATGGGATCAGGATTGGAATGGGATTGGGATCAGGAACAGGATTGGGAACGGGATCGGGATCAGGAACAGGAAGAAGATTGAGAATGGGAATGGGAATGAGATAGGGATTGGGAACAGGATTGGGAACGGGAATGGGTTTGGGAACAGGAACCGGAATGAGATAGAGGTTGGGAATAGGAATGGGAACCCGGATCGGGATGGTAAAGCTGTGACATAAATGGGTGCCTTGGCTGGAACATCTCAAATTGCAGAAGTAAAACCAGGATGGGCAGGAACAATTTTTCCTGGCTGGGAACTGGAATTCCAGACCCTGGAAGTGTGAGCCATGCAGGACCATCCAGACTGGGATCATGGGGGCTGGGATGACGTGGACTGGGATCCTCCAGACTGGGTCTGCACAGACTGGGACCAGAAGGATCAGGGCCATGCAGACTGGGATTGTTCAAACTCGGATCCCATGGACTGGGATTGTACAAACTGGGACCACATGGACTGGGATTGTACAAACTGGGATCACACGGACTGGGACTCTACAAACTGGGACCATATGGACCGGGATGCTGCTCCAGAACTATGGAAACCGAGGCGGTCCCGCCCCACCCAGGGTCCCTCCCAGTCCTGCCCAGTCCCGTGTGGGGGCGCAGCCAAAACTCCCCGCAGTGAATGAGCAGGTCCCAGAGCGCTCCCGGTGTTGGTCCCTGTCCTGGTCCTGGTTTCAGTCTCAGTTTGGAGCAGTCCTGGAGCGCTCCTGGTGCTGGTTCTGGTCCCGATCAGAATCTTGATCCCAGAGCAGTGATGGCCTTGGTCTCATTCTCGGCCCTATAGTGGTGCCAGTTTTGGTGCCAGTGCCGGTTCTGGTTTCAGTCTCGTTCTTGGTCTCATAGTGGTTCCAGTTCCAGTGCTTGCACCAGTGCCAGTGTTGATCCTGGAGTGCTCCCAGTGCCAATCTCAGTCTCAGTCCCGGAGCTCTCCTGGTGCCCGTCCCAGTGTCGGTGCTGGTCTCAGTCTTGGTCCCAGTACAAATTCTGGGGCTGGTTTCAGTCTCAGTCTCAGTCCCAGCCTTAGTTCCAGTTCTGGAGTGGTGCTGGTCTCGGTTCTGGTGTCGGTTCTGTTCCCAGTCTTGGTCTCGGTCTCCATTCTGATGTCGGTCTCAGTATTGCTGCTGGTCCCGGTCCAGGTGCTCGTCTTGGTCTTGATTTCAAACATTTTAGGTCCATTTGACTGATTTTATAAAAACTGGGATTTTAGACTGGATTTTAGGTTCCTTTTGGATGATCTTAGGCCAGTTTTGATGATTTTAGGTCCCCTTTCTGTGGATTTGAGTTCCCTATGGCTGATTTCAGGCCAAACCTGATGGATTTAGGCTGCATTTGAGGCCCTTTTGGGGTGATTTTAGACCTAACCAGGTTCTGTTAGGACCGTGTGGCCCTTTGGCCCCGCCCCTTTCCCCACACAGTTCCCGCCCCTTTTCCCTCCCAGTTCCTGCCCCTTTCCTCTCCCAGTTCCCACCTTTCTCTTGACCCCGCCCCTTTCCCCTCACAGTTCCTGCCCTGCCCTTGGTCCCGCCCCTTCCTCTCCCAGTTCGGGGTTCGGAATGGGGCAGGAGTAGGGAGGGAGGGAGGAAGAGGCGCAGGGGCAGCAGAAACAGGAGACAAGGTGCCAATCGATCATGAGCCCGGAGCTGCCTGAACTGGCAGCCCCCCGGGACCATCGCCCCCCATCCCGCAGGTGCCCGGGGAGGGGGAGCTCGCCCCAAATATCCCGGAGGGGTCCCTTGGTTTGGGGTTTTTTGGGGGGATGTTTGGATCGTTCAGGGCTGCAGAGGCGCAGATGGCCCTCGGAGGACATCAAGGGGTCCCCGGGAGGTGTTTTTGGGGGTCCCGGTGGCGGCAGAGTCCCGGCGGGGGCGGGGGGATGCGGGTCTCCCCGCGGTGGGGGTTGGGCTTCCCGGGCGGGGCCCTGCGGGCTCTGCCGGGGCCCGTGGGGAGCATGTGGGAGCGGCGGGATCGACAGGGGGACAGCGGTTTGGGGAACCCCGGGAGAGGCGCGGCTTCCCTGAGCGGGACCCCAGAGACAGGAGAGCCCCAGAAGGGCAAAGCGGGGAGCCCGAGAGGGGGAACCCCTGGCATTGCTGGGACCCTGGCGGGGGGTGCTGGGGCTGGAGGGGCGGCACGGCCGGGAAAGGGATTCGGGGCTCCTGGTGCTGCCAGTGGCTGCTCCCAGCATGAGCCCAGTCACTCCCAGGCATTCCATGTTATGATGGAATTTGCCCCAAGCACGGTTCCAGTTGCTCCCAGTTCCTCCCACTGTGGTCCAGTGTGTTCCCCATTCTCACAGCTGCCCCAAACAGCGTCCCAGTCACTGCCAGTTTGATCCCAGTATGAGTCCAGTGTGATGCCAGTCTCAGCCAGCAGGGCCCCAGTCACTCACACTTGCCTCAGTTGCCCCAGCATGGTCCCAGTTTCCCCCCAGCACATTCCCAGTCACTCTCAGTTATGTCCCAGTCACCACCTCAGACACTCCCAGTATATCCCAGTTGTCTTGGACAATCTCGTAGTCGTTCCCAAGCACTCCCAGTTACCTCAGCGTGGTTCACTTGCCCCCAGTTTTATCCCAGTTGCCCTACAATACTCCCAGTGCTTCTCAGCATTTTTTTGGGTGAGGAGGAGAATGCAGAACTCCAAAGCTGATCCAAATCACTCTCATTCATTCCCTATATGATGCAGCTTTCCCCAAGGACGTACCCAGTTGCTCTCCAGTTCCTCCCATTTTCATCCAGTGCATTCGCAGTTCTCTCAGTTGCCCCCAGTATAGTCCCAGTCTCTCCCAGTATCAGGCCAGTGGACCCCAGTGTGATCCCAGTTGCCCCCTGTCAATGCCAGCATGACCCCAGTAGCCTCCAGTATAATCCCTTTGACTCCCTGTCTCTCCCAGTATATCCCAGTCACCCCCAGCATGCTGCCAGTCACTCTCACTTCTTCCCAGTTCTTTCCCCATGATTCCAGTTGTTCACAGCCACTCCCAATCCATCCCAGTCCATCCCAGTATGATGCCAGTCACCCTCAGTGTGATCCCAGTCTCACCCAGCATGGACCCAGCTGCTCTCACTGTGATCCCAGGATGATCCCAGTTGCTGCCAGAATAGTTCCAGCTGTTCCCAGTTCCTCCCAGGATGATCCCTAGAATAGCCCCAGTCTCTCTCAGCATTGTCCCACTATCTCCCAGTTGCCCCCAGCCTGGTTCCAGTCCCCCCAGTGTGGTTACAGACACTCTCATTATATCCCTGTTGCTCCAGTTAGGTTCCAGTTGTCTCAGAATGATGCCAGTCTTTCCCAGTTACTCCCAGTTGTCTCCAGCCTGATCCCAGTTTCTGTCAGTGTCCCATACTCCCAGTTACTCCCAGTATGATCCCTGTCATGGCCTCAGTCCCCTCAGCATGGTTCCAGTACCTTCCCAGTTGATCCCAGTTTCTCCCAATGTGTCCACATTTTCCTCCCAATGTGGGCCCAGTTGCTCCCAGTAACTCCCAGACAGGTTCCATTCCCCCAATCCCAGTGGCTCTCAGGATGATCCCTGAGACTTGTAGTCACTCCCAGTATGGTTCCAGTCATTTCCAGTATGACCCCAGTCACTCCCAGATCCTCTCAGTATTCTTCCAGTCATGCCCAGAGTGAATCCCTGTCACTCCCAGTGTGGGCCCAGTTGTTCCCAGTCACTCCCAGTATGGTTACAGTCAGGGCCAGGACTTTTGCTGTCACTCCCAGTCTGATTGCAGTATGATCCCAGTCTAGGATATTCCCAGTACTATTCCAATCACTCCCAGTACAATCCCAGGTAGTTCCAGTAGGATCCCAGTATGACTCTGACATGGGCACAGCTGCTCCCATTATCATCCAGTGTGGTTCCAGTTGCTCCCATTTCCCCTCATTTTGATTTCAGTCTCTCCCAGTGCATCCCTGTTGCCACCAGCATGTGGCCCAGTCCCTCCCAGTTGTCCCCAGCTGATTGCAGACTGATCCCAGTTGTTCACAGGCATTCCCAGTCACTCTCACTGCAGTTCCAGTTGCTGCCATTATAATCCAGTATGATCCCAGTATTTCTGTGCATGGTTCCATTTCCTCCCTGTTCCTCCCAGTGTGATCCCAGTTCCCCCATTTGCCCGTAGCACAGTCCCAGTCACTCCATAGATGATCCCAGTTTCTCCTAACATGGTCCCAGTCATGTCCAGTTCCTCCAGTACAGATTAGTAGTTCCAACTGACTCCCAGTGTCCCTCAGCGTGGTCCCAGTTCTCCCCAACATGGTCCTGATATTTCCCAGTGTGGTTCCAGTCACTCCAGTGTTATAGATAAAAACGAGATCAAGCAGAATTAAATATGATTAAAATAAGCGATATTTATTTTGCGCCTGAAACACGGTCCTCGACAGCCACAATCAAAAAGGACAATGCCGAGCCCGGGGTCGGCATCGGGTGAACACACAATGATTCAAACTCTCCGCTTTAGTTAGCCCTGTTTTTATACAGTTTTTCCTTGCCCGGAGTGGAGGTCTTTGTCTTCTCTTGTCGTTCAGCATATTCATGTAGTTTTCTTTCACCACGTTGAGCTGGATAAAACCATATCCTGGGAGATGATGAATTTTGATGAAGGCAAGTTCATGTTTACAGGAAGGTGGAATTGAGATGTAACTTGCAGATTTTGGTTTGCTGGAAACGGGCATTCAGATGTATTTTTCTTGATGGCTCTGATTACCTTAATTGTGGGTGCTTATCGGGCTCTTATCTTTTGGGTGTTCCCTGGACAGAGCCATCTCCACTACGGCTACGTCTATTGTCTTGCTAACCCGAGCTCTTCAGCTTTTGCTGGCAGTTGCAGTGTTGTTATGAAGCAATCCCTGTTCCTCCCTTTGCAGCTTTTGGGTTTTAAGTTTTTTATTACTTTACTCATACAGAAATTGCTTATTCTACATTAATTTTCAACTTTACACGAATTACATTATATTACATATTACACCAGTAAGGTCACAGGCACTCCCAGTATATCCCAGTTGCCCTGAACATGCTCCCAGTCATTTCCAGTGTCACCAGGAAGGTTCCAGTTCCCCCAGTACAGCCCAGTCCCTCCCAGTGGTGCCACTCCTGGGATCCCCCACCCCTCTCTGTGATCCCGGATCTCCTGAGAGGCGCCCCAAGGGCTGGAACTCGCCCCCCAGGGTTCCCAGCAAGCCCCAGTTTGGATCTGCAGCTTCCCAGTTTCCCTCTCCCTTTCCCCGGCCGGGTTCCCCCCGGCCCCAGCGGGTGGGAGCAGCCGAGAGCCCCGCGCTGCCCATCCCGACCTGTCCCGGCTCCATCCCCGCTCCTCCCGCGGGCTGCGAGGGCTCGGGAACGGGGCACCGAGGGTGTCGCTGCTGCTGGGGAGGAGGAGGAGGGATGGGAGAGGAGGGATGAAGGAGGAGAGCGAGAAGGGATGGAAGTAGGGGAGGGACGAGGGGAGTCAGGAAGGAGGAGGAGGGATGGAAAAGGAAAGACAAAGGAGGATCAGGAATAGGGAAAGGAGGAATGAGGTCGAGCGCTCCCTGAATTCACAGCTCCCCCATCCATGGGACCATCACCCCCGCAGGTGACCAGGGAGGGGGAGCTCAGCCCAGATATCCCAGCGGGTCCCTGGGTTGGGTTTTTTTGAAGGGATGTTTGGAGAATGCAGAACTCCAGAGCAGAGCAGAAAATGCCCCTTGGGGGGACACTGGGGGGTCCCGGTGGCGGCTGCTGGCAGAGGCAGCCTGGATGAGCAGAGCCCTGTGTCCCCCAGGACCCCAAAGTGGGGAGCCCAGAGAGGGGGGAGCACTGCCATTGGAGGGACCCTCAACAGCCTGGAGAGGGGCAGGGGGGACTCCTTGGACCCCCTGCACCACAAAGCAGAGAATAAGGGCATAAGGGACCCCGGGACACCAAAATCCCCCTGGATCCCTAAATGGGGAGAGGGAAGAGGGGGGAGCTTTTCAGATTGCTGGGACTCCCAGCAGCCTGGGGAGGGTGGGCACCGGGTAGATGGGGGACCCCCATACAAGCGTGACCCCCAGCAGCTGGGACGGGGGGAACCCCCAAACACCAAAGAGGAGGGACGATTCTCAGGAACTCTTGGGAGGCATTTTCAGGGCCGAATGTTGGTGTTTGGGAGGTTTTGATGGACACCAGCTGCCCGGGGACTTCTAGAGATGGACTTGGGCAGGAGGAACTGTTTCCTTTAGGAGCTGGAACAGAGATCACACAGAGTTAGGCGCCACCAGCTCCAGCTCTGATTCCTATGTTTTTTTTATATAAAGTACTGAAAGTTGGCTCCCTCTTTTTACCCTTTAAGACTAATATATGCTCCTTCTCCTTATCTCGGTCCTGCTTGCTTGATAATACCAGAAAGAGCCGGGCATATCCTAATTCTTCAAAAAATCTATCTCTGCGTATTCGAGATATTAAACTTAATACTAATTTCGGATCTAAACTTCCAAACCTAGGCCATGTTTCTCTATTATCTAATTCATATGCTGGCCACATTTTTTCAGAGAGTCTAATCAGTCTAGGTTTGAGAGCATAGACTCCTCCTCAACTAGATTTGCCCAGTTTTTCAGTATTAATCCCAAAGGGCTATCTCTTGGAATGCTTCCGCTATCACGTTCAGAAGAGGATGTGCACCCCATTCTGATACCCTAAAATATACAGCAAAGCACAAACAGTTGGCATTCAAACCCACGACCCTCTGAGCCACAGCACAGACACTAATGAACTGCAGCACCCTTTGGCTTCAAGCCAAGAGCTCTGCAATTCAAACCTGCTCTTTATGAAGGTGGTCCTTCACACAGATAAAGAGCACAAGTGTTGTGCTGAGGTTCTCCAAAACAAATTCACACTTTACAAGATCACAAATTACAAATCCTGAGATTCTCCAAAACAAATTCACACTTTCCAAAATTACAAATTACAAATCCTCTTAGCACCTAACCCAGATGCTAAACAAACAGAATGCCCTTTTATTCCGTCACTCACATGTCTCTGTTCCCAGGGTTCTTGGCTCTGATATCTCTGGACCTGCGTTGGGCCTTTCCAGAACTGTCAGCCTCAGTCCAGGGATTTTCCAGATGCCTCCTCTCCTGGCTGGCTCGCCAAAAACTGTTGCCTTTAGGAGCTGGAACAGAGATCTCACAGAGTTAGGGGAAATAAAATGGGTATTTATTGAAAGCCCTGCAAAGGCCACACCCTGGCAGCACAGTGCCACAGCGTGGCCCCTGCCCTGCCTGAGTGGCTCCAAGATGGAAGTATCAGAGGGCTTGGTCACATGATTTCACGTTTTTATAGACTTCAGCCCATTTACATACAGCAGTTCACCATCCAATTAATAGTCTCAAATTGTAAGGTGTCCTCCTCCTCTTCTCCTGGCTGGCCTGCCCTCCTCTTCTCACATTGTTTATACTTTTGGCCTGGAGTCTGAAGAAACTGTCCTTGAGTCCATAGCTGGTATCGGACTATTTTGTCTTTATCACCCTAAAGCATAACGGAAAGCACACCCAAGCAGAACAGAAAACTTGGATCTTAAGGCATCACTCCCATGCTGGTGCTGCAGGCGGGAAGTGCAAATCTGCAGGGCTGGAGAGCCCCTCAGCCCAGGGTGAGGGGTCCCCCCGTGCTGAGCTGTGCTGGGGCTGTTCCTGTGCTCAGGGACACTTGGGATGGGCCATGGCACTTGGCCACCAGTGGAGCTTCTGTGCACTCCTCAGGCAGGACCCGATGTCCTGGTTGGATGTTGGTAACAGCAAAGTGCGAAGGCAGGCTCTGTGCCAGCCCAGCTTCCTGTGGGAGAGATTTCACATGAGCCAGGATTGTGGCCACAGACTGTTTGAAATATACATCCCTTATCTCCACCCCCCCCCAGGTGGAGAATTTGCAGGGTAAGGAATTCCAAACAGCAATTCCAAGGGTGATAATTGAATATCTGCCCTGGGTCTGGCTCTTATTCTTGCCAATGGCAAAAGCCATACCCATGGCATCTTGGTTTCTATCACCACCTTCTGAATGAGTTTGTTTATTTCCACATTCATTCTTTCTATCTGACCTGAGCTCTGAGGGTGCCAGGGCTTGTGTTGGTCCCATTGTATTCCTAAAGCAGACATCACCCACTGAAGGATCTTTGCTGTAAAATTAGTTCCCCGTCTGAGTCTGTTTCTTCCACAATCCCTTATCTTGGAGTTACTTGTTTTAGAAATACCTTAATAAGTGATCAGTGATTGCTGAAGAAGTAAGAATTGCTTTTGCCACCCTGTTAGCTGCCATGCTGTCACCAGCAGATATTTGATCCTTCCTGCTCAGGGCATTTCAGTGCCAGGCTCTTCCAAGTACACACACAGCTGGTTGAGCTGACCATGTGGGCAGAAACCTGTGTTTGGTCTGATTCCCTTTGCTTAATCAGAGCCTGTCTTGCAACTCTTTTCCCTTCTCCTGCCCTTGCAGACCCATCCATTAACACATTTTGTCCCTCAGGCCAGGGAATGTCTCATCAATCTCTCCTGTCCCGGCTCTGGAGCTCTGTCACTTGAATGCAGTCATGGGTTTGTTCCCAGCCCCTGTGCAGGCTGTTCAAACAGGAGGCTGGTTAAACCCTTCCCCTGTCCTCAATTCTAAATCCTCCTGTGCCACTGAACAAGTTTCATTCTGTAATAACTGAGCACTGCTCATCCATGTTGAGTCTCTTTTGATTATGAAAGCTTTAACTTGGTTCCAGACTTGGGCAACAGCAGATCCTCCTGCCTTCATTTTTTGGGCCTCAGATCCCATTAAAGCTGTGGCTACATAATTCTGCGGGCAGTGAGGCCACTCTGAACAGTGAATGTTTTAGCACAAGGATTCCTTTCTCATGGCACTGTTTAACATCCACAAACACTTCAAATTTCTTTTCTGAGTCTGGAAAAGCCATGACTAGGGAATCGAACGTTTTGGTTTTATTTCATTTTCTGAAGTTTTGCTGTGTCCATAGCACAACGTTGAGTCTATGTGGGTTTAATAAGTCATGCAGTGTTCTGGCTAAAACAGAGTCCTCAATCCAGTTCAAGCTATTGCCTGTTAATCCTCAGAATTGTCCCAGCTCCATTTTAGTGCTGGATAATGTTACTTCTGAGATTTCCTGGTCCTCCTCTGGGTCAATACACCACAAAATCCAGACAAAATATGTCCCTAATATTTAACATTTTTCCCTACCATTTGCACTTTTTTTCCAAATAGTCGAAGATACTTTTTAGCCTGAACATTCAGCCATTTCACAGAGTCTTATTCTACCGCTTCTTGTCCTCCTGATTGGAGCAAGTCATCCACATCCTGCATTAACCCAGTCCCTGGGGAGGGGTAAATTCTTGTGGCATTTTCTGCAAGGCTTGCCCAAATAAGGCTGGTGCTTCCATGTGTCCCTGCTGAAGGACCATCCATGTCTTTACCATTTTTCCTTCTTTACCATTTTCTCTTGTTCCCACTCAACGGCAAAGTACAGTTTACTATCCTGTGTGAGTGGGCATCACCAGAAAGCAGTTTTACATCAAGTACTGAATGGTGCCAGTGTGAGGAGGGAACCTGGTTCAAGATGGTGTAAGGATCTGAGACTGTGGCGTGCCTGGGTTTAATAATCTCATTTATTGTTTTTAGGTCCTGCACCATTCTATCAATTCCATCTGATTTCTTGACTGGCACGATAGGAGCATTATAGGGAGAGATCCCTGGCTCCAAAACCTCTGCCTTTAGGAGACACTTAATAAAAGGCTGTGAGCCCTTCCTTCCCTCCCTTGGAATAGGATATTGCTTTTAGATACCACTTGTCCTGTTTGCATCAAAGTACTTTGGAGAGGCTCCATATCTCGTTTTCCACATTTTCCAGGAGCTGTTCAGTATATGCCTTGCCAGATATTTGACACAAAGGCACAACAGAACTAGCCCCTATATCACATTTTACAAAATTAATTTGCATTCCCAAATGATGCATTAAATGCCTTCCCTGTAAATTACCATCACAACTAGGAGCAAATAAAAATTCCTGCAGTTCAAACCTGTCCTCTGCAGTGGCCCCCTTGGGCCCTGGGGTTCATCCCTCAGGGGCTGTAGAAACTCTGCCATGGCCTTTGCCTTCACCTTGACCTTTTCCCCATCCCTTCTTGCATTCACCTGCTGTGCCTTTCTGACCAACTGCTCCAGGGGCATCTTCTGCCCCTCCTCCAGCCCCCTCAGTGCCTGGGGGTGCTCATCCTCTGTCAGCTGCTGAGCTTTCTGCAAAATCATTTGTTTCTGCAATTTACCCAAACATAATGCTTAAAATATAATTTCGATCCTTCCACGTCGAATTTGCATGTCCCAGCTGTTCCTTCCTCCCGGTCCTTGTGCTCCCCTGCCCTCCCCAGCCCGTGTCCCAGGGCCGGTCCCTGTCCTGCCGCAGTGTCCAAACGCGGCTCCCCCGGCGGGCAGGGCCGGCAGATCCGCGGGGCCGGGCAGCGGCCGGGGCGTCCCGCAGCCTCCTGGGGTTCCTGCAGCCTCCTGGGGTTCCTGCAGCCTCCTGGGGGTCCCGCAGCCTCCTGGGGTTCCCGCAGCCTCCTGGGGTTCCTGCAGCCTCCTGGGGGTCCTGCAGCCTCCTGGATTTCCTGCAGCCTCCTGGAGTTCCTGCAGCCTCCTGGGGGTCCTGCAGCCTCCTGGAGTTCCTGCAGCCTCCTGGGGTTCCTGCAGCCTCCTGGGGGTCCTGCAGCCTCCTGGGGTTCCTGCAGCCTCCTGGGGTTCCTGCAGCCTCCTGGGGGCCGTGGGCCACTGCCGGCCCTGCCCGGGGGGTGCTGGGCTCAGGCAGCGCCCGGCGCTGAGCCCCGGCTGCCCCACAGCCCCGGCCCGGCCCCGCAGCTCCCGGTGCCGCCCCTCTGCGCCCGCTCCTGGTGCTGCCAGCACAGAGGCAACCTCCCTCAACATGCTCCCAAGGGACCCTTCAGAGGTGTTTTGGGATCATCATCCTTTGTGCTGGGAGCCGCAGCTCCAAGCGTTCCCCACCTGGACCCCACCTGCGCCCCCCCCGAGCCCCAGCGCCCCCCACAAGGGGAATTTGGGTTGGTGGGAGGGGGCAGCGCCAAGGCTGGGCCCCCCTGCACTGTCGGGGCGGGAGCGGCTGCAGTGGGGACCGAGTGCGGGCGGGAGCGGCCGAGAGCCCAGCGCTGCCCCAGCCCGAGCTGCCCCAGCTCCATCCCTGCCCTGCGCTGGGATGCTGTGGGTCTGGGGGGAAGAGGGAGCTGGCACTGGGTGCTGGGCCTGGGGGCAGCAGGAGAAGGGAGGAGAAGCAGGGCTGAAGAACAAAATGATCAAACGATGCATGTGGGAGGAGGTGGGATTGTGCAGGAGAAGAAGGAATAGTAAGAGAAAGAGGATTGAGGAAAAGTGGGAACACAGGCTGAGGAGGAGCAGAAACAGAAAGCAGCAGAAAGTTCCACCTCTCCCTGTATGTGCAGCCATTCCCTAGCCCCAGAAGCCTTGTCCCCCCACATGCAGCAGGTAACAGGAGAGAGGGATCCATGATTTTCACATGGGTGAATCTCGGTGTTTTTGTGCTTTATTGGTCTTAGTGTAAGTGCTTTGGGTTTTTATGAAGCCAGAGTCTTTATATTTTGCATGAGATTTTGGTTGAATTTGGCTGTTTGGAGATATTTTGATCTGTGTCTTGATTTTTGGAGGATTTTTGGGCTGAATCTTGGTGTTTGGGAGGTTCTTACAAACACAAGAGTCCCACTGTCTTCCTGAGATGAACTTGGGCAAGGAGGAACCCCCCATCCAAGGCGCTTTCTTCTTGTTGTTTTCCCAAAAACGATTTTTCGTTACCAAGGCATGAGTGGATGGAGCAGGAGGAAAAGCCCCAGAAATCCCTCAGAAGGAGGAGCTGCAAACCCAACCCAGGGAGCTGCGAGGAGAAAAAACCCTCCCTGAGCCGGGAAGGCAGCCAGAGATGCAGGCAGAGCTCAGAGCTGGTGGAGAAGCCTCATGGAGGGGAGAAGCCCCACAAGTGCTTGGAATGTGGGAAGGGTTTCAGCTACAGGTCCTGGCTGATCTGGCACCAGCTAATACACACAGAAACAAGATTAAAACACCTTAATCAAACAAAAAGAAAAGTCAAATCCCAAATAGAGGAAGAAGAAAAGTCATGAAATAAAATTTCTCTTTTTTTAAACTATGGAGAAAAAACTCTTGTTTCCCTATAACATATCAAAATGTTATGAATTGAATATGACTGTTCTAACTGTAAATATAAACAAAAGCATTAATATTAAAGTAAACAAATGTAAAAATTGCTGTTACCCGCTAAGTTTAAATAATAAAATAATCCCTTTTGGTTTCCCCCCCAAAAAGGAAAAAGAAAAAACTTATGCTCTCAAAAAAAAAGTAAACTTTTGTTTAAAAATATAACCTTAAAGTGTGCCTAAGAAATTAATACAGTCCACCAAAAAAAGTTATGAGATTAACTGTTAGTCTAAAAAAAGGATTTTTACATAGTAATCAGATTTCCATTCTCCTGGGAACAACAAAACCACAGGAAAACTATTTCTTGTGAAGAAATCTTCATAGACTGAAAAAAAAAGTCTCTAGTTAATTAGTAAAAAACTATTTTAAAGATGGTAAACAAACTGAATTGGTTTTTGGATGTTTTCAGTATTAAAAAAAAAGCGTGTGGAGGAAAACAAGTATTCTCAAGCTTTATCTAATTTATTTAAATTATTTTTTCTTATACTTTTTAGTGATAGAATTTCTCTTTTTACCATTTAAAGTTAAACCTGGTTTTTGCCTTCTTGCTAATCCTGTCTCACAACAGAAAAAGTTTAGATTAATAAACTAAATCCAACCTCAGCTATTCCATTATTTAGATTTCCTATTCCCCAAGGGTGTCTTCCACAGGCAAATGCTTATTAACTGGGGTAAAGACTAAGATTTTGGAGACAGTGAGGTAGAAACATCTCCAAAAAAGGTTCTTCCCTCCCAGCCGAGCATGCGGATCCTCCGCTTGCACAGACACATGTTGCAGTGTGCTTCTGGTTAATGGTGCGTTCTGTTATTGCCCAAGTTCATGGTTTAGTCCAAAATTATACCCTCCCACCCTCCTTGTCCATCTGTCCTGAATTACCTGTCAATGCTGTTTTGTGCCAACCCCCTGCTTGCAATTCCCCTTTGGAAATCCCCTAAAACTGGACGTCTCATCAGTCCATGGTGACCCAGTTTTCCCCCCTACCTCCCTCATTGGACAATGCCTTTGTGAGCCCCTACCCTTTATCCCTCCTCAGCATTTCTTCAATTTGTACCTTCCCCTTGAACCTCCCCCATATTTATGTTGTTGCAGCTTCACCATTTTTGTCTTTTGCCCCACAGATTCCCCAGAGTAAGGAATCCTTTTTATCCTATGCAAAAGACCTTCCCCTCCTCCTTGTCCCCCTCAAATGCAATCTGAGAGCCAAAAGGCCATGGAGCAATGGCTGGAGCCACGTCTAAGGCCTCCTGTTCCCCGAGTGTGACCCACTCTAGGCATGGGGCCCTAGTGGCAAAGTGAGTGCAGCACTGGCTGTTGTGACAGTGCCCTGCCTCTGGTCTCACTTGGGTTTCTGACTGGGTCTGAGGCAGGGGCTGCCATTCCTCACTTGTGGGGAGACCAGAGCCCCCAGACCCTCACCCAGCGTGCAGGCACTGCCTGGCAGCGCTCCGTCCACTGGCACGGTCGCGCTCTGAGTCTCGGCCACTGCGCCATTGCTGCTGCTGCTGCTGCTTCATTTGCTTTTAGCACACCCAGAGCTCACTGTTAGGCTACGATGGCCTCCAGTTCTGCCCTCTTCCCATCCCTGTGTGGGGATGGAGCACTGCTGTGCTTTCAGGAAGCTCTTTGTGAACACTTCCAGCATTGCAAGCTCCTTTGTCCTATATGGATGCTTGCCAGGGAATCCCTCAAGGCAGGGCTCAGAGCATACTCAAGCTGGCTCTTCTAAAACCCAGGCTCCTTGTCCCCTTCAGCGTGCTCAGCACAGCTTTTAACCCCACAGTGTTGTGCAAGGGACCTGCATGACCTGAGCTGCCCTTGTTCCTCTCTGTCCGTGCACAGAGAACGGCAGCAGGGCCCTGTGTGTCCCAGGGCTCATGTTTGGTGCCGCTCAGGCTCCACAGAGATGTGGGTAAAGTGAAAAAAAAAAACTTTATGAAGGGAAGGCGAAGCGAAGGGGTGAGCTGGGAAGCAAAACAGGGGATGGGCAAGGTCTGAGGAATGGAGGGAGGGAGCTGCCAACAGGGAGGGAGACGGCAGGAGCTCCTGGAGCTTGCCACAGGCTCAGCTGTGAGCAGCAAGAGCTGTGCCTGGAGCTGCAGCTGGTCCCGTCTGCTCTGCAGCTGGTCCCATCTTCAATGGGCAGGTCGCCGAAGGACAGTGGTTCTTCTGATCCAGCAGACCAAGTTCGGCAGATCTTCTGTTGAACTGCAGCTGGATAACCTGCCTCATAAAGCAGGGGCTCTTGTCCTCCTTCAGGGCTTGAAGGGCTGCAAGAGAGAGAAGGAGAACCACAGTCAGAGGCCAGACTGTGGGAATCCAAGGAAACCTTCCTGCCAGGGCCATCCCACCCAGCTCCTGCCATGGCCACGAAGGAGCATGAGACCAGGGCACGGGCCAGAAGGTGCTGGCCACGGATCCCCCGTGTCCCTGAGAGCTCTCCGTGCTCGGCCCGCACCGGGTAGAGCCCTCCGCAGCCGGGCAGCGATTGTAGCTCCGTGCCCGGCATTTGCAGCTGCCCCCGGCGGCCGTGCTGCCACGAGGGCGGCTGCCCTCACTCACCCTCGCTGAGGACCTGCAGCTCCTCTTTGTGTCCCCTCAGGAGCGTTCCGGCGAGCCCTGGCAACACAGAGCCCGTGTCAGCCCTAGAGACACAGCTGCCCCCCAGGGGCGCTGCCAGCCCTGCGGCCACACGGCCTCGTCCCCCGGGCAGGGCTCAGCCCGGGCCCCTGGCGCATCGTGCCGCCCCAGGGCACGGCTGCGGGAGGGCGGCGGCAGCGCCGAGGGCAGGCGGGGCTGCACCGCGCCGGGCCCGGCTCCCGCTGCCGGGGCAGCAGCCGGGCCGGAGGCGGGGAGGGACGGCGGGCTGGCGGCTCACCGATGAGCCTGAGGGCTGCCTGTCGCAGGCGCGGCTGCGGGCTCTGCAGGCATGGCAGGGCCCAGCGCAGGTGCTCGGCTGCTCGGCTCTCGTCCTGTAGCAGCTGCGGAGAGCGCCAGGAGGGAAAGCTCGGCGCGGGCTCTGCCCCTCGGCCGGGCGCTCCCTGCGCCCAGCCCCGGCCTCCCCGGCCCGCACAGCCCCAAGGCCCGGCCAGGCCAGGACTCCGTGGGCACCCGGCTCGGGGCCGGAGGAGCCCGGCCGAGAGCCCACGCGGCCCAGCGAAGGGAGCAGCCCCTGTGTAGGGCGCAGGCTGCAGCTGCCCTGGCTGCGGCGCTGGGCAGGGCCACAGCTGCCGGCCCCGCACGCTGAGCTCCGGGGGCAGGGGACTTCTCCAGCCTGCGGCTGGGGCTTCCAGGCTGGCCTTACCAGGCACTTGGCAACCTTCATGCGCCACGGCTGGCTCAGCAGCTCCTCCAGATCCCTCCTCCCCAGGAAACGGGCTGCGCGAAGCAGGGTTTTGCCAGAGGCCTGGAGAGCAGTAGAGAGCCGTGGGTGGCACCAGAGCTCGGGGCATGGGACCCACGTCCCTGTGCCAAGGCCAGGGCAAGGCTGGAGCACACGAGGCGCCAGGGGAAGAGGCAGCCAAGCCCCTGCCGGGGATGCAGCAAAACCTCACCTTCGCCACGCACCGGTTCTCGTTATGCCAGTGCAAGAAGAGGGGAAGCAGGCTCTTGCTCACGGTTCTGGTGAGAGCTTTTTTCCCCTCTTCCACTACCAGCTCCATCACCTTGCTGAAGAGCTGGATGGAGAGCAGCTGCACGTGGCTGTTGTCCTGGAGGAAAGGAGAAGAGCTCAGCACCGACTAGTCCAGGCCCAGTGGGGCAAAGGCCCAAAACTGCACAGGGCACAAAGTTTCCGGGCAGTGTCCAGTGCCCGTGGGCACAGAACCTTACATTCTCAAAGTGTGGGAGGAGTGGCTCAGCCAGCTTCTGGGCAGTGGCACTGGGTATCTTTAGGTCTTTTTCCTGGAGCATGTGGGCGAGCACAGAGAGGGTCATCCACACAATCTCTCCATCTGGATCACCCAGCTGCTCCACCAGGTGTTGGTAGACGCCGCGTATTCCTCCGCTCTGTGTGTAACACAAGGCTGTGCTGTGAAGCCCTGGAGGGCTGCAGCACCTACAGGGCCCTGGCCCTGCAACCCCACGCAGCTGCCTCAGGGCCCAGAGGCCAGAGGCCTGTGCCGAGGCACTGGGGCAGCTGAAGCAGGAGGCAGAGAGCTGGGAGCAGCTGCCTCAGCTGCCGAATCCCAGGCAAGCCCAAGGGGCTGCGTTGCCCAGCCCCACGATGCCAGCGCGGCTTCAGCCACTGCCCCCTTCTCACCAGCGAGGTCTCCTTGCTGAGCACCACGAGGCCTCTGAGCTCCAGGCGCAGCCTGTCCCTGCTCTCGCTCGGCAGGTGCCTGGACATGACCGACAGGGCACTGTGCCCGTGTTGGCTCAAGTCCAGGCACTGCAGGACCTGAAAGGCACAGGGCAGTGACAGGGACCCGCCCGCTGGAAGTGCAGAACTGCCCAGGGCCGGGCCCAGGCGGCAGCACCGGGCGCGCACCGTGCCAGGCGGCTGCAGCTCCCAGAGCCAGAGAGCTGGGAGGCAGCTCAGCCAGGCAGCGCTGGCCCTCAGGCTCACCTCCACAAAGAACGCCAGGGCCGGCAGATCCCAGCGCGGCTGCCCCCCGATGAGCAGGCTGAGCAGGTGCCTGGCGATGCCGCAACACAAGGGGCTCGAGCCACGGCGCATCTCCCTGGCAGGGGGAGAAAGGCACCAAAGCCCTGAGCCGGGCGGGCAAACCTCTCCCAGGACTGACTCACAGAGGTGTGGGACCTTTGCCCAGCACCCTGCGAGGGGACGTGGGCCCTTTGGGAGGCGGCTGCTCCTGGGAGCCCTCCTCTCCCAGCCTTTTCCAGGCTGCTCGGCCGTCCCTCGGTGCCAAGGCCCTCTGGCCACGACCACGGGGAGCGTGTGGGGCACTCCGGGCACAGGGCACCAATGCTGGCAGCGGGGAGAAGGGGGTCTCACCTGGCCAGCAGCCCCACTGCATAGTGCTGGGTCTCAGCACAGAGCAGGGTGTCCCAGACCCGCCTGCGCTCCAGAGCCACCAGCTTCTTATCACAGCCCAGTAGGCAGAGCAGAGCCTTCATGGTCTGCACTGCAAACCTGTGGCCAGAGCAAAGGCCAGGTCACGCTGGGAGCAGTGACCCTGGCCACAAGGGCATGGGAAGGACAGGGTGACTGGGACCTGTTGGGCTTGATGGGAAGGCGGTGTTCCTCCCGGCACGCTGTCCAGAAGTTCTCAACCTCCTGTGGCATCTGCTCTGTGGTGCTGAAGATTTGGAAGAGCAGAGCCACGAAGACACGGGCAGAATATGCAATCATTGTGTGGTGCCACTCGGGCATGTGGACAGTCACCCAGAGCACCAGAGTTGCCTGCAAAAGACAGAGCAGCCCGAGGCAGTGCTCAGTGCCGAGGTGTCCGTGTGGCAGGGCCCCAGGGGAGACGCAGGGGGAGCACCCGGCCTGCTGCCCCTGAGCCTGTCCCTAGCCCAGCCTTCAGCCCAGTGCCCGAGGCTGGGAGCTGCAGGGCACTGGGCAGAGCATGGAGAGCTGCTGGAGAGGGGACCTGGAGGGCAAGCAAAGGCCAGTGTCAGAAACTCACTGCCAGTGCAAAGATGGCCTCGTTGTCCTCTTTGATGAAGAACATGCTGTATACTGGCCTGTCTTCCATCACAAAGAGCAGCTCTGGAAGCACCTTCTGCACTGCTGGTCCCGATGAGCCGATGGTTTTCCACATCAAGGCTGCAGCTCTGTGGGACCAGAGCTGTGCATCAGTACCAAGCCCCATGCAGCTGAGTGGGGCCAGGTGACAAAGCCCCCGTGCCCTGAGGGGCAGGGAGGGAGCATGGCAGAAGGATCAGCAAACAGGGTGGCTCAAGGGGCCCAGAGCTCTCTGCCTGTCTGGCAGACCCCACTGGACAGGCTGTGCAGGGCAATGGCCCTAGAGGCCAGTGAAGCCTGAGCTCTCAGGGCACCTGTGCCGCATACCTGTCACACAATGGGGCACAGCGCAGGAGGCTCATCACCACATTAGCTGGGTGTTCTTCAGCCAGCCTCAGGAGGTCATTTTGCAGCCCAGCATCCACAGATCCACAGGACACGAGTCTCTGGTGAATGTTCCTCACCCTGTGTGGCACCTGGAGGGGGCACAGGGAAGATTTGGAGTGCTGTCCATGGGAGCCTCTGGCCCCGCTCACTCACCAGATCGCCCCAGGGCCGGATGCGCTTGACGGCCACCTGTGAGCCAAGGGGCAGCAGCGGGCTGAGCTCGCCGCCTGGCACGCCGCGCTCCAACCTCCCCTTCATCGTCTTCTTCTTCCTCCTCCTCCTCCTCCCTCTTTCTCCCTCCTCCTCCGCCCCTGCCACTCACCGTGGTGCCGTCCGCAAGCCGGGTGACCGGGAAGATGCTGCCAAAGCCGCCGCTGTCCAGCAGGGAACCCATCTGGTACCGCTCCTGCAACGTCTCCTGCGACTCCCCTGCGGGCGACACGCGGCTGTCAGCGCTCGGCCCGGGGCCAGACACGGCCCCCGAGCGCCCCCCGAGCGTCCTGGGCCGGGCATTCCCACCCGCCCCAGGCCCTGGTGGAGCTCGGGCTGAAGGAGCCGCAGCGGGGGCGGTGGGAGCGGCCGCGCCGTGTGTGCCCTCTGCGGGCCCTGGGAGGAGCCGGGGCCGGGGCTGGGGCTGGGACTGGGACAGGGACTGGGGCTGTGGATGGCGCTCGGGCTGGGGCTGGGGCTGGGGCTGGGACTGGGACAGGGACTGGGGCTGGGGCTGGGGCTGGGGCCGGGACAAGCGATGCCAAAGAGAAGTGATGCCCAGCCAACAGCGCCACAGCCAGGACAGCGAGAGCCGGGCGGAGGCGACACCGGGGGGGGATGGGCAGGGCCGGGGCCGGGGCCGACGATGGGGCAGGGGCAGCCCCGCCCGGGGCCGGGGGCGGGCTCGGAACATGGCCCGGAACGGGAAGAGGGGAGAAGGGAAAAGAGGGAGAGGGTCGGGGAAAGCGACTCCGAGGAAGAGAAGGAACAAGAGATCCAAAGGATCTGTAGACTCGCTGCTGCCGCTGGCGCCGCCGCTGCCGCCGCTGCTGCCGCCGCTGCTGCTGCCGCTGCCGCCGCTGCTGCTGCTGCTGCCGCCGCTGCCGCTGTTGCTGTTGCAACTGAACCCCCGGGGCCGTTTCTCCGCGTGTTCGCTTGGCCGCGTGTCCGTTCCACGGTCGCCCCACTCGCCCCATGGCCGAGCCCCGCGCGCCCCAGGGGCAGCCCCTGAAACTGTCCCAGCACGAGCCGGGGCCGGGCCGGGGGCTCCCCGCAGAGCTGGGGCCGGGCCGGGGGCCGGTGCCACGGCCAGAGGCCACGGCACCACACCGGGAGC
The DNA here is from genome assembly GCF_903797595.1 of Erithacus rubecula. Lineage (NCBI taxonomy): Eukaryota > Metazoa > Chordata > Aves > Passeriformes > Muscicapidae > Erithacus > Erithacus rubecula. The sequence goes on along the minus strand of NW_027635794.1, from coordinate 37,494 downwards.
CTGAGGCCGAAGGAGAGATTAGTTAACTTGATCCACTGTGAATTGAGAAAGCGAAATAACTTTTCATTGGTTTCCCGAGCTGTCCATCACTGAATCAGCTCTCCGATTGGTCCCCGCAGCTCACAGGGGAGGCCCCCAGACGCGGGACAGCCCCTCCCACTCCCCGGCCTCACGTTGCTTCCCTCAGGCGAAATCCACCCCTCCCCCAGCACGCGAAACCCACACAAAGACAAAAACAATAAAGCAAAAGTTTCTTATCTCCGGGTACTGGAAGTTCAGCCAAGAGCACACACTAACTCAGAAAAGACTTCCCTAAATGCATCAACATGTTGAGTATTCATTGACAATTCCCGATGCGCTCTCCCGGGGGTCCCTGCGGGGGTTCCACCCGGGGGGGCTCGGACGGGGCTCGGCCCAGACCCCCCCCGGGACCCTCCCCAAAAAACCGCCCGGGACCCCCCCCAAAAAACCGACTGGGACCAGGTCAGTGACTGGGGGAGGGTGCCGGCTCTTTTTGGAGGGCCCCGGTGTTTCGGGGGGGTCTCGGTATTTTTTTTTTGGGGGGGGGTCTCGGTATTTGGGGGGGGTCTCGATTTTGGGGATTCTCGGTATTGGGGGGGGGGGGAGTCCCAGGATTGGGGATCCCGATATTTGGGGAGGGTCCCGCTATTTTTGGGGGCGGAGTCCCGGTATTTGGGGCGGGTGTCGATATTTGGGGGGGGTCCCGGTATTTGGGGAATCGCGACTGTTTTGGGGGTCCCGGTATTTGGGGGACTCCCAATATTTGGGGGGTCCTGGTATTTTTTGGGGGGTCCCAGTGTTTGGGAGGGGGGGGGTCTCTATTTTTTTTGGGGGGGTTCCCGATATTTGAGGGGGTTCCGGTATTTGGGGAACTCCCAATATTTGGGGGGTCCCGGTGTTTTTTTGGGAGGGGTCCCGATATTCCGGGGGGGGCGATATTTGGGGGTCCCGGCTTTTTTGGGGGGGTCCTGGAGTTTGGGGGATTCCAATATTTGGGGGGGGTCCCGATATTTGGGGGGTCCCGGTAATTTTTTGGGGGGGTGGGTCTCGGCTCTTTTTGGGGGTTCCCAGTATTGTGGGGGGGGCCCTGATATTGGGGGGGGGGGTCGGTCCTGTTATTTTTGGGTTCTCGTATTTTTGGAGGGTTCCCTCTATTTTTGGGATTCATTTTTGGGGGGTTCGTTATTTTTGGTGTTTTTAGGGTTTCCCGTATTTTTGGGGGGGTTCTCGCTATTTTTTGGGGGGGGGGGGTCTCTGTATTTTTGGGGTTCACAGGGTTTATTTTGGGGTCCCTGTGCTGCTTTTGGGGTTCCCTGTATTTTTTGGGGTTCTCTCTGGTTTTGGGGTTCTCTGTATTTTCGGGTTCCCTGTGCTGCTTTTGGGGTCCCCGGTGCAGTTTTGGGGGTCCCTGTGCTGATTTTTGGGATCCCTGTGCTGATTTTGGGGTGTTTTTGGGGTCCCCCCGCTGATTTTTGGGGTTCTCTCTGTTTTTGGGGTCCCTGTGTTTATTTTGAGGTCCCCGTGCTGATTTTTGAGGTCCCTGTGCTGATTTTTGGGGTCTCTGTTTTTGGGTTCTCTCTATTTTTGGGGTCTCTCTGTATTTCGGGGTTCTCTGTGTTTTTGGGCATCCCAGTGTCTGATTTTGGGGTCTCTGTTTTTGGGGTCCCCGTGCTGATTTTTGGGGTTCCGGTATTTATTTTGGGGTCTCTATTTTTGGGGTCTGTGGTTTTGGGGTCTCTGTTTTTGGGGCCCCGGTGTTTATTTTGGGGTCTCTATTTTTGGGGTTTGTGTTTTTGGGGTCTCTGGTTTTGGGGTTCTCTTTGTTTTTGGGGTTTTGTTTTTGGGGTCCCTGTGCTGTTTTTGGGGTCCCTGTGTTTATTTCGGGGTCTCTATTTTTGGGGTGTCTCTGTATTTGGGGGTTCTCTGTATTTTTGGGGTTCTCTCTGTTTTGGGTTCCCCGTGTTTATTTTGGGGTCTCCCCAGGCCGGGGGGCGGGGCCGGCAGCGCCGGTGCCCGTGAGCCGGATGGGCCGAGCAGCGGCCATGGGAGGGACTGGGGGAACTGGGAATGGGAACTGGGGAGACTGGGATGGACTGGAAGGGACTGGGAATGGGAAATGAGGGAATTGGGAGGGACTGGGGAAACTGAGGGGACTGGGAGGGACTGGGAGGGACTGGGGGGGACTGGGAATGGAAATGGGGGAACTGGGAGGGACTGGGGGAAACTGGGAGGGACTGGGAGGGACTGGGAATGGAAATGGGGGCACTGGGATTTTGGGGTCCCCCACTGGTGTCCCCCATCCGCCCAGTTTGGAATGGGGTCTGGGGTCTCTGGAATTGGGTCTGGGGTCTCTGGAATTGGGTCTGGGGGCTCTGTTTGGAATTGGGTCTGGGGTCTCCGGAATCGGGTCTGGGGTCTCTGGTGTCTCTGCTGAGCATGGCAGGTGGGACACCAAAAACACCCAAATCACCCCCAAAACACCCCAAAATATCCCAAAAACCATCCCAAAATCACCCCAAAATCACCCCAAAACTATCACAAAAATATCCCAAAAACACTCAAAAAAATCCAAAAAGCATCCCCAAATCACCCCAAAATATCCCATAAACAATTCAAAAAACATCCCATAAACAACCCAAAATCACCCCAAAAATATCCTATAAACACCCCAATAAATTTCTCAAAATCACCCTACAAACACCCCAAAACATCCCAAATTTATACCAAAACCACCCCAAAAATATCCCAAAACAATCCCACAACCCCACAATCCCACAATCCCACAATCCCATAACCCCACAATCCCACAATCCCACAACCCCACAATCCCACAATCCCATAACCCCACAATCCCACAATCCCACAATCCCATAAACCCACAATCCCACAATCCCACAATCCCACAATCCCACAATCCCATAACCCCACAATCCCACAATCCCATAACCCCACAATCCCACAATCCCACAATCCCATAATTCCACAATCCCACAATTCCACAATCCCATAATCCCATAATCCCACAATCCCACAATCCCATAACCCCACAGTCCCGCACAGACTCGTCGGTTCTGACCCCACAGCTGCAGCAGATCCTGGTGCGGCTCGGGCAGAGCGCAGAGCCCATGCCGGGCTGGCACACCCGGGTAGGGGATTGGGGTTTTTATCCTGTGTCAGGATTTGGGACCAGCTCCTGGAATTCCAGGATTCTATGGGGCTTTTATATGATTCTATAGGATGTAATGTGATTTTATGATAATTTATTGGATTTTCACCGTTGTTTTTTGTAATTTCCATAATTTGGGGATTTTTTGGGATCCCCAGGCTGTGCTGGAGCAGAAGCTGGGCCGGGATTTGGGACCAGCTCCAGGAATTCCAGGATTCTATGGGATTTTTATAGTTTTTAATGTGATTTTTTGATATTTTATAGTATTTTATATCTTTTAATGTGACTTTATGTTACTTTTTGGAATTTCACCTGGCTTTTTTGGAATTCTGGGATATTTTGATAATTTTGGGAATTTTTGGGATCCCCTGGCTGTGCTGGAGCAGGAATTGGGTCAGGATTTGGGACCAGCTCCAGAAATTCTTGGATTCTATGGAATTTTTATAGGATTTAATGATTTTAATGTGATTTTATGATAATTTATTGGATTTTCACCGGGGTTTTTTTGGAATTTTGATAATTTTGGATATTTTTGGAATCCCCAGGCTGTGGTGGAGGAGGATCTGGGCCCGGGCTGGCGGGAGCAGCTCCTGGAATTCCAGGATTTCCCCGGGGCAGGTTCACCGCGCGCGGCTCCGCGACAGCCGCCAGGGGGCGCAAAAGGTGCAGGTGGGAATGGAAGAAATAGAAATAAAAATTAAAAAGAAAAAAAAAAATAAAAGTGAGAACAGAAATGAGAATAGGGATAATAGTGACGGGGATGGGGGAATTTGGGGAGGGAAATGAAGAATTGGGGGGGGGGGGAAATGGGACTTTTGGGGGAAAAATGGGAATTTTGGGGGGAAAATGGGAATTTTGGAAAAAACCAGAAAATTAGGGGAATTTGGTGGGGGGGAATGGGAATTTTGGGGGAAAATGGAAATTTGGAGGGAAAAAAATGGGAATTTTGGAAAAAAACCCCCAGGAATTTGGGAAATTGGGGGAATTTGAGGGAATTTTCTGGGAAAATGGGAATTTACGGGGAAAAATTGGAAATTTGGGGAAAAAACCCCAGGAATTTGGGAAACTGGGGGACTTTGGGGGAAAATGGGAATTTGGAGGGTAAAAATTGGGATTTTGGGAGGGGAAAATAGAGATTTGGGGGGGACAATGGAAATTTTGAGGGGAAAAATGGGAATTTTGGAAAAAGCCCCAGGAATTTGGCAAGTTGGGGGAATTTGGGGGGAAAAATACGAATTTGGGGGGGGGGGGGATGGGCAGAAAATGGAATTTTGGAAAAAAACCCAGGAAAATGGGAAACTGGGGGAATTTGGGGGGAAAATGGGCGAAAAATGGGAATTTTGGGGGGAAAATGGAGATTTGGGAGGAGAGAAAGGGGAATTTTGGAGGGAAAATGATAATTTGGATGGGAAAATGGGGGGAGAAATGGGAATTTTTGGAAAAAAAAACCCAGTAAATTGGGGGAATTTGGGGGAAAAATGGAGATTTTTGGGGGAAAATGGAGATTTGTAGGGGGGGAGAAATAGGAATTTTGGGGGGAAAATGGGAATTTTGGGAAAAAACCCCAGGAATTTGGGAAATTGGGGGAATTTGGGGAAAAATGGGAATTTGGGGGGAAGAATGGAGGAAAAAATGGGAATTTTGGGAAAAAACCCCAGAATTTGGGAAATTGAGGGAATTTGACAAATTGGGGGAATTTGGGGGTAAAAAACAGGGGAAAATGGGAATTTTTGGGGAAAATGGGAATTTTGGAGTGGAAAATGGGGGAGGAAGGGGAATTTTGGGAAAAAAAAACAGGAAACTGGGGATTTGGAGGGAATTTGGGGGGAAAATGGGACTTTTTGGGGAAAAATGGAAATTTGGGGGAAAAATGGGAATTTGGGGCGAATTTGGGAAAAATGGCATGGGAATTTTGGGGAAAAATGAATTGGGGGATTTTGTGGGGATTTGGGTGGAAATTTTGGGATTTGGAATGAGAGTTTGGGGACTGGGACAGAATTTTGGGAATTTGTGCTGGGATTTTTTGGAATTGGGGCAGAATTTTGGGAATTCAGGCTGGGAGTTTGCGATTTGAGTTGGAATTTTGGAAATTGTTGCAGAATTTTGGGGTCTGTGTGGTAATTTTGGGAATTTGTGCTGGAATTTTTAGGAATTTTTGCTGGGATTTTTTGAGGATTGGGTTGGAATTTTGGGAATTCAGACTGGGATTTTGGAGTTGTTGCAGAATTTTGGGGTCTATGGTGTAATTTTGGGGTCTATGGGGTAATTTTGGGGTCTGTGGGATAATTTTGGGGTTTGGGGTGTGATTTTGGGGTGATTTTGGGGTAATTTTGGGTTCTCTGGGGTAATTTTGGGGTCTGGGGTGTGATTTTGGGATCTGGGGTGTGATTTTGGGGTGATTTTGGGGTAATTTTGGGGTGATTTTGGGTTCCCCCAGTACCCGGGTGTCGCTCGCAGCATCGGCAGTGACATCGAGAATCTGCTGACCCTGCTGAGCCTCAGCCCGGGGCTGCCAAAAGGTGACAAAAACACCCAAAATCACCCCAAAACCGACCAAAATCACCCCAAAACCAGCAAAACCAGCCAAAACCCAGCCAAAATTACCCCCAAAACAGCCAAAAATCACCCCAAAATGACCCTGCTGAGCTTCACCCCGGTGCTGCCAAAAGGTGACAAAAACACCCAAAACCGGCCAAAATCACCCCAAAAATGACCAAAAACACCCCAAACCAGCCAAAACCACCCCAAATACCTCAAAATCAGCCCAAAACCACCCCAAAAACTGCCAAAACCAGTCCAAACCAGCCCAAAAACAACTAAAAACAGCCAAAATCACCTGAAGTCACCCAAAATATATTTTTTTAATAATTTTTCCCTCAATTCCTGTTTTATAATTTTTAATAATTTCCCCAATTCCCAATTTATAATTTTTTATAAATTTTCCCCAACTCCCAGTTTATAATTTTTGATCGTTTCCCCAATTTATAATATTTGTAGTATTTATGATATTTTAGAATATTTTATCATTTTCCCCAATTCCCGATTTACAATATTTTACAATTTCCCCATTTTTATATTTTTTTTCAATTTTCCCATTCTTATAATTTTTTAAATTTTCCCATTTTTATAATTTTTAAAATTTTCCCATTTTCATAATTTATTTACAATTTTCTTATTTTTACCATTTTTTATAATTTTCCCATTTTTAGCATTTGTTACAATTTTCCCATTTTTATAATTTTTTACAATTTTCCCATTTTTATAAATTTTTTTCAACTTTCCCGTTTTTGCCATTTTTTATAATTTTCCCATTTTTATCATTTTTACCATTTTCCCTTTTTTGTCATTTCTTGCAATTTTCCCATTTTTATCATTTTTTGTAATTTCAGTATTTTTATAATTTTTACAATTTTCCCATTTTTATCATTTTTTACCATTTTCCCATTTTTAAAATTTTTTACAATTTTTCCATTTTTACAATTTTTTTCAATTTTCCCGATTTTGTCATTTTTCAGATCTCTTCCCCATTCGGTTATTTTTTATCAATTTTTACAATTTCCCCCATTCCCGTTTTTTCCCCATTTCCAAGGCTGTTCCCCATTTGGTTATTTTTATCAATTTTTACAATTTCCCCCATTCCCGTTTTTCCCCATTTCCAGGGCTGTTCCCTATTCGGTTTTTTTAATCCATTTTTACAATTTCCCCCATTCCCGGTTTTTCCCCATTTCCAGGGCTGTTCCCTATTCGGTTTTTTTAATCCATTTTTACAATTTCCCCCATTCCCGGTTTTTCCCCATTTCCAGGGCTGTTCCCCATTCGGTTATTTTTATCCATTTTTACAATTTCCCCCATTCCCGTTTTTCCCCATTTCCAGGGCTGTTCGCGGTCGAGCTCGAGCGCGGCTCCGGGCAAGAGGCGGCGAGCGCGCGGCGCATCCTGGGCGGGACCCGGATTGGGCATTTTGGGGGGTTTTGGGATTTTGGGATTTTTTTGGGAGGATTGGGGGGTTTTATGGGATTTTTAGGGGACTTTTGGGGGAGGTTTGGGGAGATCTATGGGATTTTTTGGGGGATTTTTGGAGTTTTTTGGGGGGGGTTGGGGGGATTTTTTCAGGATTTGGGGATATTTTTGGGGATTTTTTGTGGGCATTTTTAGGGGGAGGTTTGGGGGATTTTGGGGAATTTTTGGGGGATTTTTGGTGTTCTTTGGGGGAAGGTTTGGGGGTTTTAGAAGGATTTGGGGGATTTTTTGGGGAGGTTTGGGGGATTTTGGGGGAGGTTTGGGGGATTTTTTGGGGGTTTTTGGGGAATTTTTGAGGATTTTAGGGGAAGGATTGGGTGTTTTAGAAGGATTTAGGGGATTTTTGGGAGAGGTTTGGGGATTTTGGGGGATTTTGGGGTTTTTTTAGGGGATTTTTTGGGATTTTTTAGGAATTTTTGAGGGAGATTTGGGGGAGGTTTGGGGGTTTTGGGGGGATTTTTTGGGGATTTGGGGGGATTTTTGAAGATTTTTTGGGAATTTTTGGGGAATTTGGGGGGATTTTTATGGGATTTTTGAGGGAGGTTTGAGGGGGTTTATGGGATTTTGGGGGGGATTTTTGGGGAATTTTTTGGGATTTTTGGGGGGATTTTTGGGGGGATTTTTGGGAGGATTTTTGGGGACTTTGGGGGGATTTTTGTGGAATTTTTTTTATTTTTGGGAATTTGGGGAGTTTTCAGGGAAATTTCGGGGGTTCAGGGATGAACTTTGACGTTTTTTCGAGGGTTTTGGGTTAATTTTTGGGGTTTTTTGGTATTCTCGGATTTTGGGGTGCCCCAGGTCCCTTTTGGGGGTCACCCCTTTTTCCGGGAGCCGCGCGCTGCCCCAGGAGCGGCGTGACCAGGTGGGGGAGGGGCACCCCAAAATTTGGGGGGTGGGGGGGACCCCAAAATATGGGTGGGATCCGAAATATCGGGGAGGGGGAACCCCAAAATTGTGGGGGGGGGATGGACCACAGAATGGGGGAGCGACCCCAAAATTGGGGAGGGAGGAGATCCAAAATTGGGAGGGGAACCCTAAAATAGGGAGGGGGATCGAAATATGGGGGAGGGGGACCCAAAATATGGGGGGGGGAGATCAAAATATGGGGGAGGGAGAATCCCAAAAGTGGGGGAGGGACCCAAAATTGGGCGGGGGGGAGACACCCAAAATTGGTGGGGGGACAACACCAGAATTGGAAGGGAACACCAGAATGAGGGGGACCCCAAAATATGGGGGGGGAACCAAAATATGGAGGGGACCCAAAAATTTGGGGGGGCAACCCCAAAACTGGGGAGGGGGGAGACCAAATATGGGGGTGGAACCAAAATATGCGGGGGGACCCCAAAATTGTGGTGGGGATCTGAAATATGGGAGGGACCCAAAATTGGGGGGGACCGAAATATGGGGGAGGGAAAACCCCAGAATACGGGGGGCGGGGACTCAAGATTTGGGGGGGCAGAACGCCAAATTTGGGGCAAGACCCAAAATTAGGGGGGGAACCCAAATATGGAGGGATGGACCCAAAATTGGGGGAGGGGATCCCTAAAATATGGGGGGAGGGGATCCCAAGATATGGGGGGGTTGGGAGTGGGACCCCAAAATTTGGGGGAATTTTAGGGTTTTTGGGGTTTCAGGTTTGGATTTTTGGGGTTTCAAGTTTGGATTTTTGGGGATTCAGGTTTGGATTTTTGGGGTCTCAAGTTTGGGATTTTTGGGGTTTCAGGTTTGGATTTTCGGGGTTTCAGGTTTGGAGTTTTGGGGTTTCTGGGATAGATTTTTGCAGTTTCTGGGGTGGATTTTGGAGGATTCAGGTTTGGATTTTTGGGGTTTCAGGGGGGGATTTTTGGGGATTCAGGTTTGGATTTTTGGGGTTTCTGGGGTGGATTTTTTTGGTTTTTGGGGTGGATTTTTGGGGTTTCTGGGATGCAGTTTTTGCTGTGGGGTCTGTTTTTTCTCACTGGCTATTTTTGGGGTGTCCCCCCTCCCCAATTTCCCCTTTTCCCTTCAGATCTGCTCCGGCTCTGCCTCCTGGAGCTGTCCCGGTTCCAGTTCGTGCAGACGGATCCAAACGGGGCCAATTCCCTGCATGAGCCCGAGAGCCACACGGTGAGGGGCACCTGGGACAGCACTGGGATATCCCTGGAATAGCACAGAAGCATCCCAGAAACAGCCCAAAATTATCCCTGACATATCCCTGAAATATCCCAAAAACATCCCAAAAATATCCCCAAAATATCACAGATACACCTGAGACAGCACTGGGATATCCCTGGAATAGCACAGGAACATCCCAGAAATATCTCAGATACACCCTGAGATAGCACTGAGATATCCCTAAAATAGCACAGAAACATCCCCAAAATATGCCTGAAATATCCCTGAGATATCCCCAAAATATCCCTGAAATGTCCCTGAAATATCCCTGAGATATCCCTGAAATATTCCTGAAATATCACCAAAAACATACCAGAAATATCCCTAAAATAGCACAGAAATATCCCAAAAACATCCCTGAAATATCCCTGAGATATCCCTGGAATAACACAGAAACACCCCAAAAATATCCCAAAAATATCCCAAAAATACCCCAAAAAATCAAAAAATATCCAAAAGATATCCGAAATATCACAAAAAAATCCCCCAAAAATATCCAAAAAAATCCTCCAGAAATCCCAAAAATATAAAAAAAATCCCCCAAAATGCCAAAAATATTCCAGAAACACCCCAAAAACACCCCAGAAACATCTCAAAAAATCCCAAAAATATCTCAAAAATCTCAAAAAATCTGAATAACTATTCCGAAAAGATCCCACAATATCCTCAAAATATTCCCTAAAATATCACAAAAATATCACAAAAAAATCCCAAAAATATCCCAATCCCACCCCCCCCCCCCAAAAAAAAAAAAAAAAAAAAAAAGGGATATTTTGGGGATTTTTGGGGATTTTTTTGGGATTTCTGTAGATTTTGGGGAATTTCTTTGAAGATTTTTTGGGGGATTTTGATTTGGAATTTTTGGGGACTGGAAGGAATTTTGAGGGATTTTGGGGATTTTTATTTGGGATTTTGGGGAATTTATTTGGGATTTTGGGGGATTTGGGGGATGTTTGGGATTGTTTATTTGGGATGTTTGGGGGATTTTTATTTGGGACCTTTGCGTTTGTTTTTTTTTTATTATTATTTTTATTCGGGATTTTTGGGGGAATTTTTGGGGATTTTGTGATTTTTGAGAGTTTTATTTGGGATATTTTTGGGGATTTTTGGGAATTTTATTTTGGATTTTTGGGGGGATTTTATTTGGGTTTTTGGGGATATTTGGGGGATATTTTGGGAATATTTTGGGATTTTTATTTGGGGATTTTGGGGGATCTTTATTTGGGATCTTTGGGAATTTTTTTTTTTATTTGTGATTTTTTTGGGGATTATTGGGATTTTTATTTGGGATCTTTGGGGGGATTTTTTGGGGATTTTGGGGGATTTATTTGGGATTTTTGTTTGGGATTTTTGTTTGGGATTTTTGGGATGATTTTGGGGATTTTTATCTGGGATTTTTATTTGGGATTTTTGTTTGGCATTTTTTGGAGGATTTTTTTGGGATTTTTGTTTGGGATTTTGGGGATTTTTGTTTGGGATTTTAGGGGATTTTGGGCATTTTTATTTGGGATTTTTGGGATTTTATTTAGGATTTTTTTGGGATTTATTTGGGTTTTGGGGGATTTTTGGCTCCCCCAGGTAACCCTGTTGGGTTTTGGGTCATGCAGAGAATTCGAGAGGGAATTCACCGACCTGTACATTGAGATGAGGGGGGGAAATGGGGAAAAATGGGAACTTTGGGGAGTTTGGGTGATTTTATGGGGATTTTGGGGGGAATTTTGGAAAATTTGGGGGGATTTTGGGGGAAAAATGGGAATTTTGGGGAATTTAGGGAAATTATGGAAAATTTGGGGGAATTTTGTGAATTTTGGGAGATTTTATGAGGATTTGGGGGGAATTTTTGGGAGAATTCTGGGGATTTTGGGGGCATTTTTGGGAGATTTTATGGGAATTTTAGGGAAATTTTTGGGGAATTTTGGGAAATTTGGGGAATTTGGGGGGAATTTTTGGGGATTTTGGGGAAATTTGGGGAATTTTGGGGCATTTTGGGGCATTTTGGAGGAATTTTTGGGAATTTTATGGGGTTTTGGGGGGAATTTCAGGGAATTTTGGGGGATTTTTTTGAGAATTTGGAGAATTTTGGGGGAATTTTTGGGAATTTGGGTGGATTTTATGGGGATTTTGGGGGGAATTTTTGGGAATTTTGGAAAATTTGGGAAATTTTGGGAAATTTTGGGGCATTTTGGGGATATTTTATGGGGATTTTGGGGAATTTTAGGGGATTTTGGGAGGAATTTGAGGGAATTTTGGGGAATTTTTGGGAGATTTTTTGGGAGAATTTTTGGAGATTTGAGGGAGAAATTGGGAATTTGGGGATTTAATTTTTAAATTTTGGGTGATTTTGGGGGAGTTTTGGAATTTTTTATTTTTATTTATTTTGGAGGATTTGAGGGAATTTTGAGATGATTTTCTGGGATATTTTAGGGACAATTTTTTGTGATCAGGACTCAGATTTTGGAGTGCTCAGGTGAGATTTTGGGGTGTTTTTGAGTGCCCAGGTGAGATTTTGGGATGGTTTTGGGAACCCAGGTGGGATTTTGGGGTGTTTTGGGTGCCCACGTGAGATTTTGGGGTGCCCACGTGAGATTTTGGGATGGTTTTGGGTGCTCAGGTGGGATTTGGGGGTGTTTTTGGGTGCCCAGGTGGGATTTTTGGGTGCCCACGTGAGATTTTGGGATGGTTTTGCGTGCCCAGGTGAGATTTTGGGGTTTTTTTTGGATGCACAGGTGGGATTTTGGGGTGTTTCTGGATGCCCAGGTGGGATTTTGGGGCATTTTTGAGTGTCCAGGTGAGATTTGGGGGTGTTTTTGGGTGCCCAGGTGAAATTTTGGGGTACCCAGGTGAGATTTCAGGGTGTTTTTGGGTGCCCAGGTGAGATTTTGGGGTTCCCAGGTGAGATTTGGGGTGGTTTTGGGTGCCCAGGTGAGATTTTGGGGTGTTTTTGGGTGCCCATGGGAGATTTTGGGATGGTTTGGGGTGCCCAGGTAGGATTTTGGAATGGTTTTGGGTGCCCAGGTGAATTTGGGGGTGTTTTTGGGTGCCAGGTGAGATTTTGGGGTGTTTTTGGGTGCCCAATTGAGATTTCGGGTGTTTTTGGGTTCCCAAGTGAGGTTTTGGGGTGCCCAGGTGAGGTTTTGGGGTGTTTTTGGGTGCCCAGGTGAGATTTTGGGATGTTTTTTGGCTGCCCAAATGAGATTTTGGGGTGTTTTTGGGTGCCCAGGTGAGATTTTGGGATGTTTTTGGGTGCCCTGGTGAGATTTTGGGATGTTTTTTGGCTGTCCAGGTGCTCAGGGCAGCGGCCGAGCGGGACCGGGGCTGGATCCTGCAGAAATCACTGGAGCTGAAATTCCTGACAGGCTTTGAGTCCCTGGTGAGGGAGGGCAAAATCCCTAATTTTGGGTCTGAACACCAAATTCCTCTGCAAACCCCAAAATCCAGGGTCTCAATCCTCAATTTTGGGGTTTCTCACCCCAATTTCTCACCTCAGTTTTTTTCCCCCACCCCATTTTTGGGCCCCCCCCTCAATTCCTGTTCCTCAATTTCAGGGTCCCAATCCCAATTCCTGCCTCTCCCCCCCCCCAATTTCAGGGCTCCACTCCCCAATTTCAAGGGTCTCTCCCCCAGTCCCGGGGGTCTCTCCCCAATTCTGAGGTCTCTTCCCAATCCCGGGGGTCTCTCCCCAATTCTGAGATCTCTTCCCAATCCCAGGGGTCTCTCCCCAATTCCGGGGTCTCTCCTGAGTTCCGGGATCTCTCCCCAATAACGGGGGTCTCTCACCCCAAATTCTCCCCCCAGGCACTTGTTTCTCTGCACGTCCAGGCCGTGCTGGCTGCTGGGGGAGCCCTTCTGGGGGTCTCAGCCCTTCAATTTTGGGGTGCAGGGCACGGGCCGGGGGGTGGGGGGGCTGCTCCCCCAAATGCTGGGGGGTTGCCTGGGACGCCCCCCTGAGCCCAGCTACACCCTGCACTGAAAACTGGGGGGGCTGTTCCAGGCCTGCACCCACCTGGGGGGGCGTGTGCACTGCAGGGAGATCTTCCAGGAGGGGTACGAGGGGTACCGGGACCCCAAAAACAGAGAGGGGACCCCAAAATCCGCCCCAAAAATGGAACCGGAGTCGGGTGTGCAGCCCCCTCCCCAATAAAGGAGATGCTAAAAAAGTAACTACACCCTTCTCCAAAATCATTGCTTCAACAAAATCACATCTGTCCCTCCAAGAAAACTACAGGTACCATTATTCAGACTCCAACCAACACCCTGAGCAACAGGGTTACAGGCTGCATTCTGACCTTGCCGGTGTTTTGGTCTTGATATTACTATACTTTTATTTTAATTTTCCCAGTGAAAAACTGCTATTCTAAATCCCATATCTTTTCCAGGGAGCTTATTAATTTCCAAGTCATATTAATTCAGAGGGAGGGAGTTTACATTTTCCGTTTCAAGAGAAGCTCCAGAGCTCCTCAGCAGACACCTGTCTGTCAAACCCAGACAGTGCCCTGCTGCAGCTCCATCCCCATGGCAGGATCCGCGCTGGATGATCCCCAGGGACCCCCGGTGGGCAGAGCCCCCCTGAGCCCTGGTGCTGCTGATCCGTGTTGGGAAGACACCTGGCTGGGGGCTGCACACCCTCCCCGTGGCCTGGATTTTCTTTGCATTTCTCTTTGTCCTTCCCAAACACCCAAAACCAGGGAAAAAATAGAGATGTTAAATAACGACCTGCCTGGGGACACGGGAGGATCTTCCAGGGGATGCGGGGGACGCTCGGTTCCAGGGATTTGAGGGGTCCTGGGAGGGACCTGGGGGTTGCTTAGGGCGTTGGGCACCCCAGTTCCAGCGGCTCTGGCTGCGCTGGGAGAGGAGGAGGAGCGGGAAGAGACGGAAGAGATGCAGCGGGAGGAAAAGGAGGGACACAGGAGGAGCGGAAGGAAGAGGAGGAGCGATTTTGGAACCACGCGCTTTTGCCGCACGCCCGCACAGACCGCAGCGTCCCCCGGGAGCGGCAGAATCGCCCCCCCAAAAACCCGTAGGTGAGCGGGGAGGGGGAGCTCGCCCCAAATCCATCATGGGGGGCTCCGCAAAGGTTTTACTTTGCGGTTCAGGGGATGTTTGGATTTGCAGGAGCCCAAAGCCGAGCCCCGGGGCGGGGAGAGCTCAGAGGGGCGATGCCAGAGCCGGGGGACCCCCGGCAGCCTGGAGGGGTGCGGGAGGTTGGTGCTGAGCGGGCTCCGGGCCCCCGAGGCTGAAAGGGGCGCTGACTGCTCCAGCTGCCCTTGGGCAGCGCCACCATCAAACCCAACGCGCTCAGCCCTTGTTTACCCCGCCCAAACCAGGATTTCCCAAGCCTCGGCTGCATTGAGGAGGAGGAGGCCATGAGGACGAGGTCGATGGCCCGGGAGCCGCAGACAGGTGAGGAGGAAGTCAGTGCTCCTTTCCCCCTGTGTCCTGCTCCATCTCCCAGCCCAGCACGGCTCCGGCTGCAGCACAGCCCAGGGGGGATCTCCTTGTCCTTCTCTCTGGCACGGAGGCAAATCCCATCCTGTCCTTATCCTTCCTCCCCCAGACAAGGAGCTGAGCACGGACAGCAGGGAGGACAAATCCCCGCGGCACAGCCTCGGGCAAGAGGCCGTTTGCAGCGGCTCCACGGCGCAGGAATGCAACAGGGAGGAAAAGCCCCGCAGATCCCGCAGCAGGAGGGGCTGCAAACGCACAACCCGGGGATCCCAGCAGGAAAGAGCCAGCCCGGGCCAGGGAGGCGGCCGGAGCTCGGAGCTGGGGCTGCGTGAGGAGCTTCACCATGGGGAGAAGCCCCACAAGTGCTCAGAATGTGGGAAGGGCTTCAGGTGGAGATGCCTCCTGCTCCAACACCGGAGAATCCACACAGGGGAACGCCCTACGAGTGTGGGGAGTGTGGGAAGAGATTCAGTCACAGCTCAAGCCTGAATCTCCACCAGAGGATCCACACTGGGGAAAGGCCCTTCGAGTGTGATAAATGCAGGAAGAGGTTTCAGCGAAGGTCCAGTCTCCTCCGGCACTATCGCACTCACTGGGATGAGAGGCCCTTCTGCTGCTGTGACTGTGGGAAGGGATTCAAGCTCAACTCCACTCTCGTCAGGCACCGGCGCATCCACACTGGGGAGAGACCCTACAAGTGTCCCGAATGTGGGAAGAGCTTCTCCAGGAGCTCTCACTTGACTGAACACCAACAGAGTCTCCACTGAGAGAAGCCCTGCGAGTGTCCTGAGTGCGGGAAGAGCTTTGTGCGCTGCTCCAGCTCCATCCCCATGGCAGGATCCGCGCTGGATGATCCCCAGTGACCCCCGGTGGGCAGAGTCCCCCTGAGCCCTGGTGCTGCTGATCCATGTTGGGAAGACACCTGGCTGGGGGCTCCACATCCTCCTGGCTCTTCGTCGTCTGGATTTTCTTTGCATTTCTCTTTGTCCTTCCCAACCACTCAAATCCAGAGTAAAAATAAAAATGTTGAACAAAGACATGGTTGGGGACTTGGGGGGATCTTCCAGGAATGTGGAGGATGCTGTGTTCAAGGCACAGGTAGCTGGTCCCTATTTCAGAATGGGGCAGAGCAGATGTTTTTGGGACAGGAGCTCTCTGGGACTGTCAGGGACCTGCAGCTTGCAAGGTGCTCTGCTCTCCCTCAGCTCCTGTCTGAGAGATGCCAATCCCATCTCGGCACCTCCGGGCAGTGGGGTCCTGCAAGTGGCACTGCCTGTTCATGGGCAGACAACTGATGTCTGCCTGCAAAGGGGCACAGGTTTAGTCCTTGCACACTGCATAATATGCAAGCACATCTTTATTATCTGGGTCATTGGAGTATGTCCAATGTCAGGCTAAGTTTGGGAGGAAACTCCAAAAGGGATCCTTCTAGAAAGCAGATTCAAGCCCTTCCTCCTACTGCTTTAGGAAAGAATTTCCTTGGAGAAAAGTGAAAAAAACCCTGTTTATTTAAGCAGTGAAGTATTAACAAGCATAAAAAGTGAATAATATAAAACAATAAAACCTCTTGCTGTTCTGAAGAGATGGCAAATTCAGAAAGTCCTTTTTGTGGGTGTAGCTCGGCTCACTCAGTCTCTCATCAGCCCCTCTGGTGCTGGAATGCAGCGTCCCAGGCCCCAGTGGGTCACAGGTGTGAGCTGCCGGTGTTCTTCTGGGTTTTCAGTCCAGAGCAGGTTTGAGCAGTTCCAAGAAAAAGAAAAACCACAGTCCAGGGAACTTCAATGCCTCAGCTAGCTAAAAAAATACTGACTAAAAACAAAGGAGAGCTCTCTCTCACTGCCTGTCCATGCTGCAGACAGCACAGTGAGAAGGAAAGCTGAAGTTCTTATCTATATATTTTGAAATCAACTGCCCCAGACATTCCACCGCTTCTTCTTTGCCCCCCACTTCACTCTCAAATCTTAAAGGTGGAAAACTTCTTTCTGGGCTAAGCAGATGGATGAGGATAAAATGCAGCATCATAAAGTCACCCCAGGACAAGATGTAAGCTGAGTTAAATGGTGTTAAGTGTTCTTTTCCTAAGTTAAGTTTAATATAAGTTAAAAGCTGAGTTAAATACTCTTAAGTGTTATTCCTCTGTTAAATTGTTATAGGTTAAAAATTAGGTTAAATACTGTTAAGTGTTGTTCTTTTCCTAAATTGTGAAGATTAAGGTATAAGTAAAGGTTAAGGTATAAGTTAAGTCCTGTTAAGTTTGAGCTCTGTTGGGCTTTTAGGCCTATTTCTTTTTTCCTTGCCCTCACTGTCCTTTTGTCACACCCACCTGAGCACACACACACGGACAGTTCTCGGTTCATTTCTGGTTTGATTGACTGGATTTTGTTTGGTTTTGTTGTTGCTTTGTTTCCATGTGCCTGAAGTGTCCAGTCAGGAATAGGGTGACTTTTGCCAAGGAACTTTGTCATGCTACAGTTTAATATTGAATCTGGCTTTTGCTGAGCCTGTGCTGGGGATTTTTTAAATGCTCTCAGCCCCTGGCTCATAACAGGGTGGAGGAGCCCTGGCCCAGGCTCTGGCCCTGGGACACGGGGACGCTGCCGGGGGGTCCCTGTCCCCCTGTGCCACCCCCAGGGGCCGGCCCCTGTCCCCGTGTCAGACTCTGGGGTCGATCTCATGGAACATCCTCTGGGGGAGGCTGTGGCATGGGGGGCGGGGGGACCTGGGGGGACAGGGGACCCCCCTGTGCACGAGCAGCGTTGGACTGTGGGGGGGAACGGGGCAGAGTGACCTCCCCAGTGACCTCACACAGCCCTGGGATGTCACACAGCTCTGTGATGTCACACAGCACGCTATGATGTCACACGGCCCTGTGATATCACACAATCCTTGTGATGTCACAAAGCCCCCAGTGGTGTCACACGGCCACATGTGCTGTCACACAGCCCTGTGATGTCATACAGCACCCTGTGATGTCCCACAGCCTCTGTGATCTGTGAAGTCACAGTCATTGCTGTGATGTCACACAATCTGCCCTGGGATGTCACACGGCCATTCTGTGATGTCACAGCCTGCTCCAGGATGTCAAAGACCCTCTCTGATGTCACATAGCCATCCTGTGATGGCAGAACATGCTCTCTGATGCCACAGCCTTCTCTGGGACATGACACAGTTGCTCTGTAATGTCACAGCCTGCTGTCTGATATTACAGAGCCACCCTCTATGAGGGCACAGTCTCTTCTGTGACCTCACTGCCCTCTCTATGGTGTCACACAACCGTCCAGCGCTGTCACAGCCCACTCAGCAATATCACAGCCTGTTCTGTGATGTTACAGTCCAATCTGTGACGTCCCACAACCCACCCTGTGCTGTCACACAGCCCCTTTCTGACATCACAGCTGCTCTCTGGCTCTATGACACAGCCACAGAGGTGCTGCTGTGCCACAGCCCCCTCTGGGACATGACACAGCCCCTGCCAGTGCTGAGCACTGTGAGCTCTGCCTGTGCCCTGCTTGTGTCCCTGCCATGCCCTGGCAGTGCCCCAGCCCTGCTGGGCTGTCACAGGAGCTGCTCCTGGGCAGAGCTGTCTCTCTGCAGCGCTGCCCTTGCCAGGAGCTGCCTCTGTGCTGGAGTCTGGCCCAGCTCAGCAGCACAGGCACAGCAAAAGGACTTGAATCACCCTCTTGGGGCTTTGGTGCTGTTTGCATAAGACTCAGTCCCTGAGAGAGTGTGCTCAAAAAACTTCTCAAGAGCTCCAAGTGAGATTGAAGCACTGAAGTTTGTCATATTTAACTAGATCCCAGTGAGGACTGAGAAAGTGTCCCCAGGTCCCAGTTAGAGCAGAACACTGGAGCCACTGATGGCAGGTGGGGACAAAGCAGGGAAAAGTGTCTCTGGTGCTGAGCACAGCTGGATGTGTTTCAGGAATGCAAAGGGCCAAGGCCTGAGCCCCAGCCCCTGGCAAGACAGATCCTGTCCCTACCTCATTGCTCAGGGCTCTTCCCAGGGCACTGGGCTCTGGGGATGTGCAATGCCAAGGGTAGGACTGTGGGGTGGCCCTTGCCAGGCTGCTGAGCAGGGACAAGGAGGCAATGAGGCCCCAGCACAGCCAGGCTCACTTGTCCCCTGCTGGCCTCAGGCCCAGGGCCAGCAGCCATGGCCCAAGTGCTGCAGCAGTTGGCTCTGGCAGGGCCTTTCAGCTGCTGCCCATCCCTGTGCCCTGTGCAGCCCAGGCTGTCCTACAGTGTCCATGCCCTGCCCTCTGTCCCTGCATGCTGTCATCATCCCCCAGCTGCCCCACCTCACTGGCCCTTCCTTTGCTGACAGCTCTGCATCCTGCCTGCCTCTGCCTGGCCACACAAAGCCTTGGGCTGCTCCAGACTCCTTCTGAGGAACGTGTTGCACCCTAGACCTGTCCTGGAAGAAAAATTCCTTTCTCCTTTTTTCCAGTGCTGACCTCTCCAGCTGCCACTGGCGTTAATTCTTTCTTACTCCAGCTGCTGTCTACTGTGCTAAAAAGATCCGCCATCTCTGAAACTGCCCTCCACGCACTCCCACGGCACTCCTCTGCTGTCCTCAGTCTCCACTCCAGTAAGCATATAGCTTTTTTCTTCCTATACAGTGGTCATGTGCTTGCGGACTGCAAACCTCATCTTTGGAGATCTCTGGGCCCTCTCTAATGTGTTGGCAAAAACATTTTGTTCGTAGTCCACGGAAATCAGCAGAAAAACAAAAGCAGCCAGACCTCTCTGTTCTGGCTTCTTTTGCTTGAGAGGAATCCTTGCCTAGATAGAATTTGGGAGGCCAAATCACAGTTTTGGCCATGGCCCCTGAACCAGAAGGCTGGTTCCTTTTAATAGGTAGGAGGGAATGTACCCGAGTGTCTCAGGGGACGATGAGTTGTGACCACCAGAGGCTGTCCTGGCAGCTTGTGTCTGGGAGAAACCCTTGAATATAAGAAATATTTTAGGGTCAGTACCAATTTCAGCCAGGGGTTCCTGGAAAGAGGGAAGGTTCTTTTCCATTGGAAGGAAAGCATGGAGCCTCAGTTCTACAGGAATAAATGAGAGGCAACCTTCCACATGCCAAAGTCAGCTGGGTTTGTCAGGTAGTCCCTGGGAGGCCAAACCCACCAGATTAGTTCCATGTCTCCCTGGTTCCATGAGGCCCTGCAGAGTCACAATGGCCCTTTGGTTCCGTGGGGCCCCACAGTGTCACAGTGGTCTCCATGATTCCATGGGACCTTGAAATGCCACAATGGTCTCCATGGATCCATGGTGCCCTGTGGGATCACAACGGCCCTTTGGCTGCACGAGGCCCTGTAATGCAGCAATGGCCTCTTGGTTCCACACAGCCCTGCTGCTGCACACCAGCCCCTTGGGACCATGCAGCCCAGCAGGGCCACAGTGATGTCCTTCGTGCCACGGGGTCCCCAGTGTTTCAGGGGCACATGAGAAGAGACCATTGATATGCCAAGGGCAGTTGGATCAGTCAGACAAGCCATCCAGACCTGTTACCTGTTCCTTTGTTTCCATGTGTCCCTGTAGTATCACAATGGCAGTGTCATATTGGATCCTTGGTTCCTTGAGGCCCAGATGTGTCACATTGGCCTCTTGTTTCCATGGGGTTCCATAGTGTCACACTGGTCCCTTGCTCCCATGGGACCTTGCAGTGTCACAATGGCCCCTTGGATCAATGAGGCTTGTAGTGTCACAACAGTCTCCATGATTCCATAAGGAATCCTTGCAGTGTCACAACAGATCATTGGATCCATTGAGTCCCACAGTGTCACAACAGCCCTTTGATTTCACTGAGCCTCTCTCAGTGTCACTGTGGTCCCCTTGGCTCCACAAGGCTCTGAAGTCCACGATGGCCCTTTGCTTTCACAAGGCCTCAAAGTATAAAAATGACCCCCATGATTTCATGTAAGAATGCACCTTTGATTCCATGGGGCCCCTTAGTGGCACAATGGTATCCTTGGTTCCATGGTGTCAGAATGGACCCTTCATCCCAAGGAGATTCACAGTGTTCACTGTAGTGCTCTTGATTCCATGAGGCCCTGCCATGATATAATGCACCTTGTTCCAGTGGGTCCTGAAGTGTCAGTATAGTCTCCATGGTTTCATGAGGCCCTGCAATGTCACTGTTGTCCCCTTGGTTCCACAGGGCCTCACTGTGTAACAATGGACTCTTGCCTCTATGGGGTTCCTCAATTACAATGGTCTCCTTGAATTGGCAGTGTCACAATGCCCCCTTGGCTCCTTGTGGCCACAGTGTAACAATGGCTCAGGGCTCCATGAGGCCACACGGTTTAACAATGGACCCTTGGTTCCACAAGGCCTTTCTTGGTCACAATGGACCCTTGGTTCCATGAGTTTCCCTAGTGTCACCGTGGTCTCTCAGGATCTACCTTTTCACAATGGACAATTGGTTCCATGAGACCCTGCTGTGTCACAATTAACGCTTAGTGCCATGAGGTTCTCGCACGTCACAATGGTCTCCCTGCTTCAGCAAGGCTTTGGAGTGTCACAATGGCCTCTTGGTTCCACAAGGCCCTGCAGTGTCACAGTGGCCTCTGTGGTTCCATGAGGACCCAGAGTGTCACAATGGACTCCTTGCTTCCATGTAGCCCCACAGTGTCACAGTGGCCCCTTGGCTCTGTGGTGCCATGTTGTACACGGTGTCACTCTGGTCCTCTCAGTTCCACGAGGCCCTGCAGTGTCACAATGGCCCCTTGCTTCCCCAGGGTCCTGCAATGTCACAATCATCACAGAATCACCCAGCTGGAAAAGACCTTTGAGAGCATCAAGTCAAACCTGTGACCCAATACCCCCTTGTCACCCAGACCATGGCACACAGTGCCACATCCAGTCTTTCCTGAAACACTTCCAGCGATGATGACTCACCCACCTCCCTGGCAGCCCATTCCAATGCCCAATCACTGTCTTTGTGAAGAATATTTCTTAATGTCCAGCCTAATCCTCCTCTGGTACAGCCTAAGGCTGTGTCCTCCTGTCCTGTCACTGCTCCCTGGGAGAAGAGCCCAACACCCACCTGGCTGCATCCTCTGGTCAGGGAGTTGTAGAGAGTGATGAGGTCTCCCCTGAGCGTCTTCTCCAGGATAAACATTCCCAGCTCCCTCCACCCCTCCTCACTGGACTTGTGCTCTAGACCCCTCACCAGCCTTGTTGCCTTTCTCTAGACATGCTCAGGCCCCCTATGTCCTTCCTAGATTGAGGTGGTTCAGGACTGGACACAGCCCTCAAGGTGTTGCCAACAAGTGCTGAGTACAGGGGAAGAATCACTGCCCTGGTCCTACTGGCCACAACATTTCTGATCCATAGGAGTCCCAGAGTTGGGATGATGGAAATGGTGGGGATGAGTGGGGAGAAAGTGTGATTGATTGCCAACAATGAAGGGTCTTGATTTTCATATCCATTCAGACTGCATTAGTAGGTGCTGGGGCTCATTATCAATTTTACATTGCTGGTATACATCTAGAAACTGAAAAAGACAACAAGACAAAACTGTCCTCTCCATGTTGTTTTTCAGTATAGCATATTCACTTTGAATGCACTTCTGAAATCTGTCTAATTAACCACAAAAGAATTGAAAACTGAAATTATTCCCAGGAGCATATCTTGACTGCGTGTTTTGAACAAATGTTTATGAGTCTTTGTCACTGAATTCCTGAACTGAAGAGCTCAAGAAAGAAAAGAGCTCTGGAGCAGTAAAATTCATCAGCAACCTCCAAGTGGCTGAGGATCCATCCTCATCACAGCAGGAATGATCAGAAATGGGCACAGCTTTGTGGCTGCCCCAGCTCTGGGATGAGCCCTGGGCCTGGAGCAGGAGCAGCTCTGGAGAGCCCCAAGGCCGGGGCTGTTGTGCTGGCCTGGGCAGATGGGATGGCAGCAGGGGCTGCAGAGCTCTCAGGAGCTCAGGGAGAGGGGAGCAGGGCACACAGGGAGCCTCCTTTTGCCTTGGCCAAGCACCTTGCCCATGGCTGGGGCTGAGTCCTGTCTGAGCTGCAGCTGCTGCTGTGCCCTTGCCAGGGGCTGAGGCCGTGGGGCCCCTGCCCAGAGCCCCCTGCCCTGAGCAGAGCTGTGGGGCCAGAGCCGGCTGGGCTGTGCTGGGAGAGGCCCTTGGTGCTGCACAGAGCTCAGGGCAGCTGGCACAGCTTGCAGGGAGCTGGGCTGGCCTGAGAGAGCCTGCCAGAGACACCAGCAGTGTCCATCTCAGCCTGGCTGAGCGTGCAGGGGCAGGACTCAGCCCAGCCCTTGTGGGGCAGGGCCAGCGCCTGGGGAAGGCATTGGGAACAGGCAAGTGGCTGAGAGAGGAGGCTGCTCTGTGCCCTTGGTGGCATGAAAAGAGCAGGGAGGGGGCCCAGGACATTTGTCAGCGCCAGCCTCTGTCCCCAGTTGTTGCCAGCCCTGGCTGCTGAGCCCAGGTTTCCCCTGGGCTGAGTTTGGCTGTGGCCCAGCTCCATCCTCCTGTGGGGCTCAGGGCCTGTTCCCGGCCATGGCCAGCCCTGCCTGGCCTCTCTGCTGGCCCAGAGCCCGGCAGAGCCCGGGGCAGGGCTGTCAGTGCAGCCCACAGGTGCCACGGGCTGTGCAGGAGCTGGCAGAGGCTGCCCAGCAGGGAGGCCATGGGGCACAGAGCCCCAGGGATGCTGTGGGCACCACGGCACAGGGGCCGTTCCCACCCGCAATGCTCCTGTCCTGGGCTGGGCTGCACAGGGGCTGTGCCACCATGGCTGGGGAAGGGAGCACAAAGGGGCCACGGAGCCACTGCTGGGGCTGACAGCAAGGCCAAGCACACAAAAGGAATTGCTGTGCATTGCCTGTGCTGGGCAGGGCTGGCTGTGGCAAGGTCAGAGCTCAGCTGGCCTTGGTGGCTGTAGGAAAGGTCAAGAGCCCAAAGAGCCTCCATGGCTGTGCTGGAGACCGAGGCTGGAGGAGGGAAGTGCCAGACTGCTGTGGGTTGGAGAGGAGATTTCATTCCAGCAGACACTGCTGTGAGGCTCAGGAAGGCTTGAAGAGAAGAGAAGCTTCTGAAGCCTCCAATGAGAGATGTAATCAGATGAAAAAACATCTCCACACAATGCTTTTTCTTCAAAACCCACTGACCCATGGAGCCATACAACGGGTATTGTGTGAGAAGGAGAATTGGAAAACAGCCAGCTCCAGTTGTGTTGAGTTTTACAATTCACAGGGCAGTCAGCTCTGAGTGTGGCATCCCCAAACACCAGTGACCACTAAAGAGACTCTGAGGACAGAAGAACACATCTGTGAAGGGGATGGAAAGTATGTTGATGATTTTAGGGATATGATTATCAAACGTATATTTATTCTGTGACAATCACTGAATATGTAAAGTAGAATCTGAAAGCAGGAACTTTCCTGTACTCAGCATGCACACCTTTGGGAGGAGCTATTCCCCCTTGTGCCTCTGGCTGAAAAAAATTCTGCTTCTTACTGCTCTCTTGGTATGAAGCAGTTTCTTCTATTTTTTCCTATTTTGAATAGCCGTGTCACAATGACCAGCTTGGTTCCATGAGAACCCCAAAATGACTCAATGGCTCCTTGGTTCCATGAGACCTTTTAAAGGTGTCATAATGATCTCCTTGTCTCCGCAGTGTCACAATTGGACTGCTGCTTACATGATACCCCAAAGTGTAACAATAGATCTTTTTTTCCGTAAGATTTCATATTGTCACAATATTCTCATCAGTTCAACCAGGCCCCACAATGTCCTAGTGGTGGCACTGCAGCTTTGAAATGACCCTTGGTTCCATGAGGCCCTGGCAGTGCCACACCGACCCCACAGTGCCAAATTTATCCCGTTGTTTCAGGAGGCCCTGAAGTCTCACAATGGCTTCTTGGTTCCTTGAGGTCCTCCAGTGTCACAATGGGCACTTGGTTCCATTGGCATCCCCTGTGACACGAGGGTTCCTTGATTCCATGAGCCCTTGCAGTGCCATAATGCTCTGCTTGTTCCATGAGGCCCTGAAGTGTCACGGTGGCCACTGAGTTCTGTGGGGTCCCAGAGTGTCACAATGGCCCCTTGATTCCGCAGCATCACAAAGGACACTTGGTTCCATGAGGCCCCTTGGTGGTACAATGGATTCCATGGCTCCATGAGGCCCCTCAGTATAGCAATGGTCTCATTGGTTCCGCAGTGTTAAAATGGTTACTTGGTGCCATGGGATCCCACAGTGCCACAGTGGCCCCTTGATTCCCAGAGGTCCCATTGTATAACAAAAGTCTCCTTGGTCCCAAGGGGGTCCGCAGTGTCACCAAGGACATTTGGTTTTGTGAGATGCCATGTGTCACAATGCTCTCCCTGTTTTCCCAGTGTCACAATGCCCTCCATGCTTCCATGGGGCTCTGCTGTGTCAGAATGGCCCCTTGCTTCCATGGGGCACCCCAGTGCTACAAACTGTAACTTCCTCCTATTGTATCAATAAGAAGGAGCTAGGTCTAGCATATGAGACAAGCACGAGGATCAAAAGAGTGGCTCTTTGCCTTTTCTTTATTGCATGGTGGTAGCAGGGCAAAAGAGGAAGCGCATCTCAGGTCTTGGCTTTTTCTAGGAAAGGGTCAGGGAGGGGATTTCTGGCCGTCTGCCAATAGGATAGGGACAGGAGGGACAGGTAAGGCATTCCCTATACCTCTGGTATTGGATTACAACATCTCACCATTTTTTGTTTAATTAAGTGAGGGCAAGATATTAAATTTATTTTGATTGGAATTATGATTTTGACCAACATTTGTAATTGGTGGAAGAATTAGATTGTTCTATGTTTTGCATTTCTATGCGATTGACTTCAGAGGTAGAAGGAATGATACCATTAATAGCTTTGAACACTAAGTGACGTGGGATCCTGAATGCCCTTATTACAAGGAAAATAATAACAAAGAATAACAAAATTGTTTTAACAATAGAAGTCCACCACCCTGAGAACCCGCAGCTTTTAAACAGTTCATTGAACCAATTTTCTGATTTTTGTTAACAAGAAGACAACTTCGAAGGGGTTCTTCCCAGGGTTGAGTGGAGGGTAGGTTTTCTCTAAAAGGAAAAAAAAACATTTTAAAACACATTAAAAGGCTTTGTCTGCCGGAAGGTCCTTCTTTATGAAGAATTTTCCACTTCTTTCCGGCGGCATCTTCTTTTTGAAGCAATGGCAACTTGCTTCTCACCTTCTTCTGCTGGAGCTGGATTTTTTGGAACAAAAGGTTTTACCCACTTTTGGGGGATCCACCGAGGGCCTGAGGGAGTGGATACGCACGCATAACCCCTTCCCCAGGTTACAAGCTTATAGGGACCTTTGGTTTGAACAGGGCTTTACAGAGCTTTTGCTCTGGAGTCATCCACACAGTGGAACTGCTCTGTCTATCCAGGACCTGTTTGAGCATCTGGTGGGCACGCTCAATCACAGCTTGACCTGTGGGGGAGTAGAGGATGCCAGTTTTATTTTCCACTTCCCACTGCTGGATAAAGTCTAGGAACTCCTTGGATATATATGCTGGGCCATTATGTGTTTTGATTTCCTTAGGGATCCCCAGCACTGAAAAGGCTTGCACTAGGTGTTGTTTAGCATGCACAGCCTTTTCTCCTGGAGCTGCAAGGGTGTCTGCCATATGGTTCCCTTCTGTGATCTCACCTGGCAAATCCGTGTGTGACCTCACATGCATCACATAGAAGGAATGCTCTCTGTTAGTTTTGACAGCAGCCTAAAGAGCTGCTCATTATTGATGTCTTTGAGCACTGCCTGCTCCACTCTGGGCACTACCCCAGCAACATAAGCTGAATCTGTTACCAGATTAAGAGGCTCTGAGAACTTCTCAAAGGCTCTCACAACTGCAGCCAGTTCGGCTATTTGGGGTGACCCCTCCACAAACTCAACATCAGCTTCCCAATGCTGAGTCTGTGGGTTTCTCCAAGTCATCACCGACTAATGAGAGGCCCCTGATGCATCTGTGAACACTGTGAGTGCCTCGAGCGGTCTCCTGCTCCTCTTCTCACGAGGGATGAGGTGGAATTCCTCATTGAACAACTTATGAGCTGGGCCGTGGACTGATATCTGTCCACTGTAGCTATCCAGAGATATCTGGAGGCTGGCATTGCTTTGTAGCAAATGTTCAAACATCTCTTTTGTCAACCTTTCAGGAGAGTTCCTCCCTTCCTCAGAAAGTTTTACCGGAAGG
The DNA here is from genome assembly GCF_903797595.1 of Erithacus rubecula. NCBI lineage: Eukaryota > Metazoa > Chordata > Aves > Passeriformes > Muscicapidae > Erithacus > Erithacus rubecula. Next base: position 10,479 of record NW_027635794.1, on the reverse strand, counting down.
TGGATGCATGCAAAGTCACAACCAGCTAGTTCATGCAGCCTCATTCTTGCCTTTTGAATCAGCTGAGCCATCAGCTCCTGTGGTTGTGTAATAGTTTTGGATCTTTGGTGGGAGAGGAAGATCCATTCTATGATTAAGAATGAATCTTTCTGCCCCTTAATTCACTGGAACATTAGACCATGCAGACGTGGAAGTTTTCCCAAAACAATGAATTTGAAAGGCAACTCAGGCTGATAACGGTGAGCCTGCCTCTCTGCTGATGCACAAATAATTTCCAGTTTCTGTGGGACAATAGTCCGTGCAATAATTTCCAAGCCCAGATACTTCCAAGATGGCATCTTTTGAATTTTGTTTTCCTGCAATTGAAATCCAGCAGAGGTTAAAACTTTAACCACTAGGTCAAGTGTGTTTTGGAGTATTAAGTTGTTGGCAGCACACACTAATACATCATCTAAATATTGCAAGATATTATGAGACAGGATATTTTTTCTTTCATAATCATAGGAGCTATTTCAATTTCTAAGGGTGTGTGTGCTGTGTCTCCCACAATGAAATTACTCACTCTCCATTTCCATGTGAAATACCGTCATGTCTAATACGCTGCTTGACAGGTCCATGGTTACAATTGTGCAGACAGTAGACTTGAAATGAAAACCCTTGGTAGTCTCCAGCCTGACACGGCCACAAGACTGCTGGACCTGGTTAATAGAACATTTGACATTTAATTCATTTTGTATACCCACACCTTTTATCCCATCCCCCCCTTTGTTTTTAAGAGAGAGGCTTTTTCCACAGTAGTGCTTGCTGCATTTGTGTCATAGCGCTGAATGTTAAAAGTGAGCTGGCGCTTTCTACTTTTTTTTTTTTTTTTCTTCTTCTTTTTCTTTTTTTTTTTTTTTTTTTTTTTTTTTTTTGGTTAAGAGGGCAGTCCCTTGAAAAATGTCCTTGCTTTTTACACTGGAAGCAGGTGACATTCTGCAGCTGTTCAGGTGACACTGGGTGCTTCCTCGCTTGTGGTGCTTCAGCTGCTGCAGGCTTGGATGGTGCTGGCCTGGAATTTCTGGATCATGGACTTGCCTCTCAATCTGTGAGCGAAGTCTATCTACGAACTGCAAAAAATCTCAGAAGCATATTGTTTAACATCAATATAATCTTTGGAATTTACAGGGCTTTGGTGAATTTTTGTTAAAAGAACCATTAAAGAACATTTCCAAATATTAAATCACAAATCATATTCTGAGGGAGTTAACAAGCACCTTAAAAGGTCCTTCAATTTATGGGGAACTATTTCATTTGAGGTAAAAGTTGCTTTCATCATACCCTTAAAAATTTCACTTTCATGGCCAAAATTTTTCTATGATTTACAAATTTTTTTTTTTTTTATCATGGTAAGACAAAGGTTGATAAACTTTATTACCATTTTTCTTCTACCCATATAAACTACAGGAGTAACAGAGGGTACATAATATTCCAAGTTTTGAGCTTTAGGGCTAGGTGTATCTTTATCTATCAGCCTGGGAGGCAATGCAGTTACTCCCTCCGGAGGGACAGAGTCCCTGCTTTTAACCAATTTTTTTTTTTTTTTTTTTTCCTTGACTGTAGCCTCCGGGCACTCAGTCTGGCACTCCCTGTAATCAGAAGGGTTAGAAGCTGTAACCTGAGCCGGGAAGAAGCGACTAGCCAAACCTGTTGGAGTAGTTACAGGGTAGCAGGAACCGGTCAGGAGGGTATGGGGGGAAGGGGGCAGGGAAGGGGATTGAGGAGGAGAAAGGGTTAAGAGATGAAAAAATTGAAGCATGGTTGCCACCATTAGACACGCGGTCCCCCCCGTGAGACAAAGGAAAGTTTCTTGCCGAACTATTCTGAGGTAAACTGAGGGAAAGAGACGGGAACACAGAGAATCCTGTAGCAGGCTGTTCAAAAGTTTTAGAACTTGGGTAGCTGGAGGGGAGGGGCTTAGTATTTTCTGATTTTTCTGGTTTTTCACTATTTCCAGGGACAGGGGATTTTGGAGGAGAGGAGGGAGGATGGTTTAAAGAATTTGTTTGTGGCTGTCTTTTATTTTCGGTTTCCAATAAGCATTTGCGTACTTGTAAAAATATTGGAAGATATACAGCAGCTTTAGAGTCAAATTTTTCTACTTTAGATGTTAATAATTTTCCCACATCATCCCAAAATGAAACTGAATTTATATTTTGTAATTTGCAGTCTGGAATTTTAGAAAACAGCCAGAAAACAAAATACTTTAACCGTTTTTCAGAAAATGTAATTTTTTCAGCATGCAAAATTCCTTGAATTTGAGAAAAAACACTCTTTTGATATGCAGTTAACTCAGCGCCCATTGTTGTTCCAAAGAAAGCTGCACAACGCCTCTCACTTCCACGCACACCCCACAACACACACGACTCTGTCCCGCCGGCCGTGCCGAGCCTGGGGGAACCCTGCAGCCTCGCACTGCTTTTGGGGGGTTTCCCAGTCACTGCACAATGCCTGAGCCGTGAGCAGCTGCGTTCTGAACGGGTTTTTCTTGCGGTTTCCGCGGAAACTGGGGAGGAGCCGCCCCGCTGAAATCGCGGCTGCTGCAGAGGCGCTCCAGGCTGCTCGCCCGCCCTGGCGCCGCGCCCGCCACCAGCCTGCATGGGGGAACCCCCCTCCCCACTCCTAGGGGCAAATCCTGGGGTTCACGCCTCCCACGAGGGACTTTACCTGTCCTGCAGACCTGGCTGTTGTGTGGTTCGTGAAAGCTGCCTGTCTTCGAGCCGACTTACTTGGGCGCTAAAGCAAGCTACCGGCTCTGTCCTCCTGCCTGGGGCTGTATAAACACAGCTACCAAGCACGGAGGGAGTTGATCGAACGAACAAGCGGAAAATCCTGAAACTGGGATTCCAGCTATCTGTGGGTTCTTAATACAAGCCCCAAAGTTGAGTCGCCAACTGCTACAAACTGTAACTTCTTCCTATTGAATCAATAAGAAGTAGCTAGGTCTAGCATATGAGACAATCACAAGGATCAAAAGAGTGTCTCTTTGCCTTTTCTTTATTGCATGGTGGTAGCAGGGCAAAAGAGGAAGCGCATCTCAGGTCTTGGCTTTTTCTAGGAAAGGGTCAGGGAGGGGATTTCTGTCCGTCTGCCAATAGGATAGGGACAGGAGGGACAGGTAAGACATTCCTTATACCTCTGGTATTGGATTACAACATTAGGCCTATACCCTTCCTATCCTACCTCCCACCTAACATATGGTGGATAATTTTTCTGCTTTGTTTAAGCATTTCCTTTATCTCTTTTTGCCTTATACCAATTAGATACAATTATTGATTAATTATAATGCCACAATTTTGCCAATATTGATACAACTTAATAAGCACGAATAATTTATAACACCTGGAACTGATTCCAGCATCTGTATAAACCTCCTGCAAGCCATTGCAACCAAGCCCAGCCCGATAAATGGTCTGGTCAGTGCCCCTCTACTACAGAAACTATGAATAAGGGACAATAGTGGAGCTTTTTCCGGATAAGCAAATAAACTTAGGAACCAGAGAGGTATTAAAACCTCAAAAAACCCTAGTGACCAAAGACACATGCCAGCCTCCATTCCAAAAGACATTATAAGTTCAAACAACATCTATACCAATACACAGTAATAATTTTTTTTCCACCTTCTCAGCCCCACTTTGGGCACCAAAAGTATTTATCCTGGTTTAGGACAAATTAGGGGAAAAATCTCCAAAAGGAGCCCCCCAGAGAACAAACCCCCACGGCTCCTCCCCTCCCCTCCACTGGGTTTGGGAAGAATTTCCTCAGAGGAAAAGTGGAAAAAAATGTGTTTATTTAGCAAACACACAAAGGAAAACCACTCCCCAACACAAGAAAAAACAACCACAGATGACAAAAGAAACTCTTTCAGCAGTCTGAGAGGATGCACAGACTCAGAACGTTTTGGGCGCTGGGGAGGGCAGAAGGCGTTGTGCTTGTCATGAAAATGAAGATTCCAGGTGCTTCTCGATGTTCCCAGGTCCCGGTCCAGAACAGGTTCGGGTGGTATTCCAGGCTAAACTAACTAATAGTAAAAAACAGAAGCGAAGCAAAACGAGGCGGAGCGAAGCCAAGCCCCCAGCGCAGCCGCCGAGCCGGCAGAGCGGCAGCCCCGCCCGCCAGCCCAACCCCAGCCCAGACGATGGGGCAGGGGCGCCGGCCAACGAGACAAAACAAACCTGCACTGTCAGAGCAACTCTGAGAGCACCCAACATAATTCCAGGCATGAACAGCACACACGGCTGGAAATACAAAGCATCGCAACGTCACCCCAGGACATTCCACCCCTTATCTCCATATTGTGAACATAGTTAAAACTTCATTAAGTAAAAACTTTCAGTTCACTTGCTCAAACCTTCAACACTTACACATTTCTTTTCATCTCACTTGCTCAGACCTTCAACACTTACACATTTCCTTCTGTCTCACCCCACAATCAAATCTCCCTGAGGGACACATCGTGTTGTTCCATCTTTCTGCATTATCCACCATGGTCACACGTAGCGCTTGCCTTGGCGGGTCTGAGGCAGTGTGAAGTAATCAATCTGCCAGGCCTCTCCATACTTATACTTGGACCATTGCCCCCCATACCAGAGGGGCTTCACCCCCTTGGCCTGCTTAATGGCAGCACACATCTCACAGATGTAAAAAATTCAGAGGAGACAAAGGAAAACAAAGGCTGAAAAGCCTCCTCCTCTGCTTCTCCTCTAACAAACTGAATGCATAACCAGGATCCAGAAGATATCCCTGGAACCAATTTCAGCATCTTCATAAACCTCTTACAAGCCAGCACAACCAAGCCCAGCACAATAAATATTTTGGTCAGTATCCCTCTAGTACAAAAGCTACAGATAAGGGACAGGACTGGAGCTATTTCTGGATAGGAAAATAGCCCTAGAGACCAGAGAGGCATTAAGACCTCAAAAAACCCTACTAACCAAACCCACATGCTAGCCTCCATCCCAAAAGACATTATAAATCTATACCAATGCACAGTTACAAAGTAATAAAGTTTTTTCCACTTTCTTCTGTTGCAGGTTGAATGCCAAAATATTTGTCCTGGTTTGGGACAAAATTAGGGGGAAAATCTCCCAAAGGAGCCCCCCAGGAGTGTATGTCTTGTCACGAACAGGGTCCGGGATCTTCTTGATGTTTCATATCAGGTGGAGTCCGAATCAGGTTCGGGTGGTATTCCTAGGTAATAAGGGAAAAAGATGCAAAAAAGCAGCAAAAAGCAGCTAAGCCAAGCAAAGAGGGGGGAAAGGAGGTGGGGGCAGCCAAGCAGCAGCAGCTGCCGAGCAGCAAGAGGAGCAGCAAGCGGGGCAGGGGGAGGGCGAGCGGGGAGGAGCGCGGCAGCCCCAGCCAGCGGCGGCGGCACTGGGCAAAACAAACCTCCCAAGCATGAACAGCACACGATTTGGGGATACAAAGCATTGTAACATCAACCCAGGACACCAGTTTACAAAATCCAGCCCAATTTTTGTACGGGGAACCAACCGAATCTATTACACGATTGTTTATGGAATACTGAAGAGCAAACCAAAATTAGGCCAGATCTTGAGGAAGAGGAATTAGAAACTGGAGAAAAACTTTTTGTGGACAGATGACCCTGGGGAATTAAGGGTAAGAGGAAATCAGGACATGCCATAATTAATGGTAAAACTTTTGAGGTAATTGAGTCAGGCCTGCTAAGTCCTAGCTGGTCAGCACAGGCTTGAGAACTGTGTGCAGTTTTAAGAGCACTCAAGTTGTTAAAAGGAAAAGTGGGAACCATCTATACAGATTCTAAGTATGCTTTTGGCATAGTACATACCTTTAGGAAAATCTGTGGAGAAAGGGGATTAATAAACTCACAGGGAAAAGGATTGATACACCAGGAATTAATAATTCAGATTTTACATGCCTTGTGAGGGCCTGAAGGAATAGCAGTAATTCATTGAAGAGGGCATCAAAAGGGACTAACTCCACTAGTTAGGGGAAATAACCTAGCAGATCAGGAAGGTAGAAAGGTGGCCTTGCTGGTAATAAGAGAAAAAGAAAGTGAAGAAGAATGGACATGAGAAAAATGTCTGACTTGTGGGCTAGATTTATTTGAACCTCCCTGTCATGAATGTTGGGATGATTTTAAAAGTAAAGCTTTACACTGTAGTTGTTATATTACACATAATTTTGTTGTTTACATGGGGAAAAAGCATTATTTGCTCATCTTTACAGTAAAACAAAAACAAAAACAAAACAAAACAAAAAAACCCCCCCAAAACAACAACACCCCCCCACCCAAAAAAACCAAACCAAACCCCAAAAAAACAAGTTAGCAAAAATGGGAGCAAAAGAGGCTGAAGAAGGAAAATGGGAGCTTCCCAATGGCCGAGAAGCAGTCCCTAAGGAGTTGCTATAGGCATTAAGATAATAAAGAAAGTCTTTGCTTCCCTGGGAACTAAATGGGAATATTATACCCCTTGGCATCCACAAAGCTCGAGAAAAGTGGAAAGGATTAACAGGGAAATAAAGAAACAGCTAACCAAATTAACCATGAAAACTAAGATGTCTTGGGTAAAGTGTTTCCCATTAGCCTTAATAATATCAGGACTCAACCTCATACTGATGTAGGAATTTTCCCTTTTGAAATGCTGTATGGAATGCCATAAGATCTAGACATTTCCAGGGACCATCCCAGACTTGACAATCACCAGCTCCAACAGTTCGTTACACAACTCATGGTTTGACAAGGTCAGTTGTTAAACAAGAGCCTTGTGGTGCAAAGATCTCCACTTGAGATTGCAATCCACAACAAAAAACCAGGGGATAGAGTTCTAATTGGAACACAGAAAGGGACCTCACTGACCCCTCGTTGAGAGGGACCTTATCTTGTGTCACTCACCACAGAAACTCCCACTGGAACTGCTGAGCGGGGCTGGATGCCAGTTGAGTGAAAGGAGCCCTCCCTGAGGAGCAGTGGGAATGCTGGGGAAACCCAGAGACACTGATCTTAAACTGCATAAAAGAACTAATGAATTAAGTTGATACCATATTATGTCTTGAAAAAGATTGTATATGTTATACTTTTGCATGCATAAGGTGTAAAATTTGTAAGGAAAACGTGTAGGTGAAGGAGGCAGAGACGTAAGGAAGGGGAGAATGCTGGAAAGCCCCAGGGGTCAGCATAAACACATCCTATGGACCCTGACCACAAAATCCCCCAGCCTTTCACCTAAGGGAGGCACAGAAACCGAGGTCAAAATTACACCATTACGGGAACCAGCAAGGGGAATTTTAATTAAGGAAAGGAATCCACCACTTTTCTTTTACTTTATGTATTTGATAATCATTTTAGGCTGCATATGGGAAAAGGAGCGCGGGCAGAAGGTAACCTCCATCAACCATTTAAGTGGTGCTTAATTAGATGGGAAGATCAACATGTGATACAGACCATTACAACTCCTGGAGCACCTAGTTTCACAATCACTCTGTGTCAAATAGTGCCCATATGCCCTTGCTCAAATCTGAAAGGATTCTATTTCTGTCCTAGCTCCAACCCTGGACGAGGGTATTGTAATAGCCCTGGACAGTATTATTGTGCACACTGGGGATGTGAAACAATTGCATCACACTGGAATCCAGGAGCAGGAAGAAATAAAGCTCTTAGTGTAGAATGGAAACCAAAAAAATGTATACCTCCCAAGAGAGAATGCAGCGGGGGAATAATCCAAACAGGACAAGTGATGATTATTCCCAGAATCACATACCACCCTGAAGAATTTGTATATGATAATCAGAACTCTCCAAACCACCATTTACAAAAATGAGAACCATTTATCATTTTGACTATAGCCACCCTGATGGCTGTAGGAATTGCAGGTGCAGGGACAGGGATAACCTCACTTGTGCAGCAGAACCAAAAGTTTCAATCACTCAGAATAGCTGTAGATAAGGACATAATTCCAATTGAAAAATCAATCAGTGCATTAGAAAAATGGTTAAGATCGCTGTCAGAAGTAGTATTGCAAAACCATAGGGGACTTGACCTTATGTTTTTACAACAGGAGGATTATGTGCTGCACTAGGGGAACAGTGTTGTGTTTAAGCAGACCATACTGGAGTTGTTAGGGATACCATGACTAAACTCAGGGAGAGCCTAGAGAATCAAAAACGAGAAAGAGAACTGGAGCAGAGCTGGTATGAGTCCTGGTTTAACCATTCTCCATGGCTAACTACCCTACTGTCCACTATTGCAGGACCCCAAATATTGGTGATTTTAGTGTTGACCTTTGGACCATGTATTTTTAACAAAATCATTCAATAGTCAAAAGTAAGCTGGAAGCCCTGCACTTAATGTTGGTAAGAGCACAGTATGAGCCTATACAGGACGAAGGGTTAGAACTGAGCCACGCAGAATTGCCAAGATTTGATCAGCAAAAATGATAAAAAGGGGGAATTGTAACAGAGTACGTGTAAGACTTTGCTAATCAAACATTGCTAAATTAGGGAACACGGCCAAAAGACCAGTGAAACTTGCTTAAGCTAGCTGAAAGATTGTATCTCAAATAGCCACAGACATCCTGTATGTGCCCAGTTTGTGGATGCTTGCAAAACAGATAGGAAAAAGTCAACAAACGGCTAAGAGAAGAAGACCACGGCCTTCCTCCCCACCACCACCAGGAGCCAGGAGGAGCCCCCAGCAACTGGCTGTGCAGACACAGAAAGAACATGAGAAGATGCTGAAAGGCACAGACACGGGAGAAGATGAAAATAACAGAGGGACTGACACAGAGCGGGGTGCGCGCCGCTGGTGGAGCGGAGACTCCCCGGACCCCAGAACTGATTTGCTTATTGCTGCTTGCTCAATAAATTCTTTATTGATTCCATTTATTGGAGTTGATCAATTTATTACAGATAAATTTATAACAATGCAGACCTAGAATGGGGTGGGGACCGGGAATGGGGACAGGGAATGGGAATGCGGTCAGGGACTGGGAATTCTGCACTTGTCATGGGGACAGGGACTTCGACACAGACCAAGACCTGGAATATAAGACAGGGATTGGGAACGAAATTGGGAATGGGACTAGGAAAAGGAACAGGGACAGTGAATGTGTTCAGGGACCAGGAATGCCAATGGGAATAATGCAGTGGGACTGAGAATGGGACCAGGTGTGGAAATGGAACCGAAAAGAAGACAGGGACCAGGAATTTGGCTGATAGAATGGGGACAGGGAGCTGGAATACAAGCCTGAGAGCGTGAAGGGAACAAGGAATAAGGGACAGGGTCTGGAACTACAGAATCGAGACCAAGACTGAGAATGGGATGGGGAATGGGGACAGGGACTGGGAATGGGGACAGAGACAGGGACTGGGTGTCAGGATTGTTTATGGCTTTAGATCTTCCCAGAGCAGAGCATTGCTGCCTGCTGTAAAGTTGTTTCTTGTGAAGGCACATCAGGCTCCGAAGGCAAAGAGCCCAAGGCTCTCCAGTCCCTGTTCAATCTCTCTGCCATAAAGTCCCAATGGAAGCAGGAGCAGCTCTCTGCTGCAAGAGGTCGAAGCTGCGGCTGGTGCAGAGTCTCCAGAGGCAGATGCTCCATGGCCTTTCTTCTTCTGTTCTTTTCTTCTTCATCTTTCTCTTCTTCTTCTCTCACATGCTCGTAGTGGTGATGATGATGGTGGAGGAAGAAGAGAGAGCGACGACAGAGGAGTGAGAGAGAGCTCTGGCTCCAATACACGGATTTTTATTGACAAATTACCCAATGAGCCAAAAACAGGAACCTGAAGCATTTCTCCTAAACCTATTAGAATTATGGTTTTCTAATACAAAAGCTTACGACTAACTTGTGCACATTGCCTATCTATTCTATCTGAAGAATATAAAATATATTTTTAATCCATTTTTATTCTGTCTAGAACTCTTTTAAAGCTCCCACCGCAGCTTGTTTTTTATATAAGATTCTATGGCTTTTACTTCTTAGGGCATTTAAAATATATTTCTATGTATTTCACACTATGATTTATACTTCTACTTCCTATCTATGCAACTTAATATTTCTATTTCTTAAACTAAACCTTAGAGATCTATTTCATGTTGGTGTGGCTTAGTATACTTTATTTCTGAAAATGTTTTTAATTTTATTCTTGCATTCTGTTCTCTCTCGGAGGGACTCAAAGAGGCTTCTGTGTTACACATTCCAACACCTGGAAATGAGGACAGACACGGAATGGAACTGGGAATGGGGACAGGGACATGGGAACAGGAGCGAAAAGAGGAACCAGGAATATGGAAATAATAACTGTGGAGATGATATGGGATGGGGATTAAAAACATGGGATAGGGAATGGAAATGGGAATATGGTAACAGGATTCGCAATGGGGATATGGGAAGGGGACTGGAAATACAGAAATTGAATTATGGGAATGGGAGTAGCACTGGGAATACAAAAAGGGAAACAGAA
>NW_027635795.1:26688-66097 GCF_903797595.1 Erithacus rubecula | reverse complement strand
CCTTTTCCAAAACTGCATTTTGGGAAGCTCGTGCTGGTTTTGTGTGTGAGAAGTAAGGAAATTTCTGTTAACTTTGATAACTGTCCAGAAAAGGAAAAGAAACCCAGAATCCCCACAGGTGATGTACTGTTTCTGTCTGATTTATATTTCACATGAACTAACATTTGTTACCTATGCCTGCAGGGAAACAAACAAACAAAACCAAGAAATTAATAAAATGTCACAACTGAAAGGGTGTAAGGGGTGAAAATGGTGAAAATTATTTGGGTAAAAATGGTACTTGCAGTTGAATTAGATGTAACAGGACTAGCTTGTTCTGTTCTGAGACTGAGGAATAATAGATGAGATTAAGAGTACACCTGAGTGCTCAAGGGAGTCAAGAAGAAATAATGTTTGTTATTTTTCTTAACAACATCTTTTGATTCTAACTTTTTCTCTGAAAATTGCAGTATAGCAGAAGATATATTCAGCAGTAACAGCAAACATGTGCCACATTCAGTTTAACCATTTGCCCATGCACTCAAAGATCCATGCTGTTGAATAAGGATAAAGGAGGGCAAAATTGGGATTTGAAACACTTTTCCTTCTTAAAGCAAGTAGTTAAATAAAATATCTTAAAAATAAAATACTGCTTCAGCAGATTGTTCTTAAAATTACATTGTTTGCTAAGTGTATATATTCCAAAACCCAGGAACTGTATGCCTAGAAAGCTAATAGTGTTTTCCTTGGAAACACCTGGGATGATAAAAACACTAGGTGGTTCTCTTACTTGGAAAAAAAAGAATTTAACTTTAGCAAATTGTCTGCTGATATTGAGGATTCTTGAATAGCACATACTTCCAATACCTTGTCCAGCACCTGCCTTGAAATCCCATCTCAATACATTTCATTATCCTGCAAGTCAAATAAGAACAGCTGAAGACATAGACAAGGCTTAACAGTAATGATGCATGTGGAGAGGAGTTATTTTTCTATTTTTAATTGAAAATTTGACAGACTTTGAAAGTAAGCAAGTCCATGTATTGCATTGAAGCTGACTACAAGATCAGTCCATCTTGTAGTGAAATTGTTGCTGAGTGCTGTTTCTTCCCAGTATTTTGGTAGGTGGTCCCCTGCTGGCTGTCTGCATTTCTTCTCCCATTTGTTTTCTGTGCTTGTTTGGTATCACTGCTGAACGTTGCCAATAAGGAAACTGGTGTGCAAGAGTTGAGGAATCAGCTTTTGAAACTGTAAAACTGATCTGTAGGCTTTTTTCCTCTTGGATTTGTAAAATTTGGTACATCATCAAAGTTAAGATTCTTCAGAAAATAGCAAGATTGTCCTCTTTCCAGGGAGGCATCTGTACTTTAACAGAGGTGCTTGATGCATCTTGCTGTAAAGGAGCAAGATGCAGAGTAAGTCAGAGAGAAGTCATTTAAGCTGGTAATACACATGGTTGTTTAGTGGAAATAAAATAACTAAGGTTTTGCCTTGTAAGAAAGTGAAATCTAATCCCATTGTGAGGGTCATGAGGATAAATACAAAGGACTAAATACAAATGAAGAGCAGAAAGATATGAAACAGGGCTGGGCCTCACTGCCATAGCCCAGGCAGCCCCTGGATGTATTTGCCTGCCTGAATCCATCCCTTGCCCGGGCCCCAGGTTGGGCCGCTCTGGGGAATCTCTCACAGCATTCCTGGGATGATGCTGTTCCTTCCCTGGTGCCCCAGTGTTGCAGCCCATTAGGAATGAGACTCAGACACCGAGATCTTTTTGCTGCAAAGAAGTCCACTTTATTGTCTTAACTACCTCTTTTTATACATTAGTGTATAAGGGATACCTTTTCTAACATGCAGTCTGATTGGTTACAATGTTTTCCTTTCTATAAAAGCTACTTGTTAATAGGTACATCTAGGATAACATAAATCAAATAAAGCTATTGCAAAATCATCTCTTTGAAGTAGTTCTACTATAGTCAAAACAGGATCTTGTCTCTCCAGATGTGCTTTCCTAAATCCTTGAGCAGTCACTGTAAATGTTTTATGACTTTGTTTTCCTTCTCTGAACAGTCACAAGGACACCATGACCTATGTTTTGCCTTTTCATTGTCCCGGCGTCTTGCGATACACTGGGGTGAGTGTCAGAGCTGCAGCTAGGCTCCCAACAGTTTTTTTGGTTTTTTTTAACAAAAAGACTAATATTTAACTAACGGCACAACTCCAGCCTTTTTTTTTACCTTTTGAAACCCCCACTTCCCATGGGCAAAGAGCAAAAGTAAGAATCCACCCTCATTCTTAACCTACCCCATGTACTCAGATGTTTTCTGCTTGCTCCGCCTCTTCATTCCATGCAGGAATATGGTTGTATTTGGTTCTTTGGAAAGGCCATATTTCAGCTTCAGCACCCTGAGGTTTCAGTGAACATCAGGAACTTCACATTTCCAAAGCTGCCTTCCCCCCATTTTCCTGGCTGATCACTGACACCCCAAGTCATGGATCACATCTGGGAATTACCACATGGACACATTGCCAGGTATCCAAAGCACTTGTACTACAGATTACAGTCAAATCCCAGGATAAGTAAGTGCAGGTGTATAATGAAGCCCACTTAAAATGAAACTGGTCTCAGGCTTGGGGTATAAGAATTCTGTAGTAAGATTTATGACCTTTAACAGGAACTTCATTATAAAGAAAGTGACTTTTATGTAATGAAAAGCATCTCTCTCTGAAGAGGAATGATGTGTTAACATCAGCAGAGCTGTGTTTCAGTGTTTTCTGTTTGCAATCCAGCACCATCATTGTCACCTAAAGTTCATTAATTATTCTAAAAATGCCATTACCCAAATGCAATTTTTAAATAATTTTCTTCAGAAAGTGGCATTTCATCTATTTTAAGTCTAAATTTTCCAGTAGAGCTTACCCTGTGTTCTTAGAATTACTCAATACATGAAAATACAAACATTAGTAATGAGCCCTATTAACACAGATTTCACTTCAAGCTAACTTAGATTTACTTCACACAGCTAAGTGAGTTCATTTCACTGGAAGAAGATTCTCTAAAGGAAAAAACATCAACTACTGTGGCAGATATTGCCCAATACATCGCTGAAAAGTAAATTCTACTGATTGGATTTTTTTTCATTCCCCCTGCCTCCATAGCACTTTTAAAAATACAGTCTTTTAATGATTGTTTAATTTTCATGTAACTAGAATATAAATCCTTTACATACTGCCTTGCTGCAGCTGCAGCATAATGTCTCATTTTTCATGGAAAAAAACCTAATTACGTGGTTCACCGAATTGCCTGTGGTAACACATCAATTTTATTTACATTCAAAAGTTGGACTTGAGTTTGTTCTCAGCACTCCAGTTAATTCCAAGCCCATTTTACACAATAGTTTCCCTGGATTCATTAGTAACACCTCACTCTGCTGTTATTGGGAGGGATTCCCAGCACTTTCCAGGCAGTTCCACTTCCACAGTTCTACCCCACTTTAAATACCCTGGATTTGCTCTAAGTCTGGCCTTGCTGGAACAGTTCTGCCAAAGGACCATCAAATGTCCCTCCAGAAGGCAGCTGTTAATGTTGCCTCTGGAATACCAACTCCTTTGCCCACAAAAACACCAGAGGAAAACAAGAACTATTGTGTCAAATAAAATCTAAAGGTTAATTACTCAAAATTTCAACTATTTCAGTCGAACTGAGCTTACATTTGGAAAGCAGAAAGATTATGAGGAAGCATGTGGATCCACTAGAAAATTTCTTGGCTTTACCTTCCATCAGTGTCTTTCATCTAAACTTTTTTCAAGAGGTAATTTGTTGCAATCAACAGGAAAACCTCCAAATTCCCAGCCACGAGCATAATTAAGATGTTAATTCTTGAGTGATATAAATAAAAGAAAACAATAAAAAGCATTTACATAAAAAGCTTTTTTATATATGGCCCTTTGGTAGATTTAAGACTTTTTATAACTTTTTAGGCTTTGATATTGCCAGCTGTAAGAAGAGGGAAAATGCACTATGTGAGAATAAGCCATGGAATATCTTGAGCTGGAAGGACCCACAAGGATCAGTAAAGTCCATTTCTTGCCTAGAACTGGTAATGAATTCAAAAATGCTACTTGTACTCATTGGATCCTGCTCTGAGCACTGAGATTGCATGTTGTGTGGAGACAAAACCACTGAAGGAGAGAGGAATTAAAGCAAAGGTATGTGCAATCACAATTCCAAACAGGAAACTAATTTTTTGTTTTTTTAATATAATTCCCATAAACCAATTTTCAAGTAAAAGGGGTAGAAGTAGGTGGTGGGAAGAACATTTATTTTTAAAAGAAAACAAAACAAAATGAAGACATCTCGTCCAGACACAATAAGGCTCTTGTCAACTTCATGTGTATAAAAGGAGTTGGCATTTTCCCATGAAGCAATTCCTTAATCCCAAATGATGGCATAATAACCTCATTTAATATGCCTCCTTAAAAGAAAAAGTTTATTTTGTCTAAGCTGAACTTCAACTGGCAATCACTGGACACCAATTACCAGTGTCAGATATAAGGGTCACAGAACAATTCTGAGGGCTGAGAAAGTAGGAATTCACTTTTCAATCCCATCTTCTTACCAAAAGAATGGAAAAGTTGAACTTTGTTTTCATGTCTTTGGGAATAATCTATGCTAGGCAATTAAGAAAATGCAAATGACTTATCTTATTGAAAATAATCAAGCCAGAAACAGACTTTTCAGTAACTTAATATTCCAATAAAGTCTTCTGTCATAGGAACCTACTTGTTAATTCCACTCCGTGCTCAAGAACCGGCAATTAACCATTTTCAGATTTCACTTCAAATTATTAATAAGTGGTACTCAGCTGCTTGATATTCATTGCTGCTTTTTAAATGGAAAGCCTTCCAAAAGCCTTGCATTTCAGATCCTTTATTCCTTGTTCATGAGCTGCTTTTCCATGCCCTGTCTGCTCTCATTCCTGCTACCACTGGGCATGACAAGAGTTCTGGGGTTTGTGGAGTTGTTGTTGTAATTAAAATTGCTGTGATACACATCCCATGCTTTCACCAAAGCCCAGGGATCCAAGGAATAACCTTTGGGCAAATCCAAGGAAGTCTCCAAGCCAGCTGTAATGCAATTCCAGCAGCAACCCCTCCCTTCTTGCCCACTGCCATAATCTCATAGTAGAATGAAAAGACTGAGGAGCACTGTCATTTGAACAGCCATTTCATGGCAAGGGGGCTCAGTCTTCATTTCACACTTTGCTTCACACACTTAAAATACGTTTGAATAGGCAGGAACATCTTCTCATTCAATAATTAATGTATCTCACTACAGAGCTTAGAACATACTCTGTAATTCCTGACAGAGCTTCCAATTCCTTGCAATTGCAGAAATAAGACAGTACCCTGCAAGAACCTTAAATAGGCTCAAATTGAAATGGAAAGTAGATTTTTCATTACTTTATTCTCTTATATTTGTGGAACCCAAAAATAAAATTTTTCCAAGTTTTCCATTCGTTTTTTCTAATCCCTAATAAATGCTGACAAGCACTAACTACTAAACATTTACAGGCTAAACATTGACCTTATTTAGAAGACTTGACTGATGAATGAAACTTTGAAATCTGGCAGTTCATATGAGAGAATCGAGAACCCTTCTTAGCAGGAATAAAAACAACTACATTTAGTTCTGGGGCAAGTTGCTCTCCTCAGGAAAAATCCTTAACAAACAGATCTGAACAAACATTCTACTTTCTTGTAGGTAAAAAAATCAGCAAATTTCAGGTAGAGAAACAATAGCAGAAATTAATTTTGGTGTACAGTCATGTGGGTTAATGTTGGTGCCCTGCACACAGCTCTTCCTACAGGCAGCATTTCTCCCTCTCCACTTTTATCAGCACCAGGGGATTACGGCTGCGCCAGCCCAATATGCCAAGAATTCATAAACAGGAACAAGCTGAAGCTCCAGGTTTTTCCTGTCACAGCTCAAATTTCAGCTACGTTTTTAAACTTACCAAGCTGCAAAGATCATGTGCAATAATCTTTCAGGAAAGACTTGCCTAATTCATCCAAGATAATCTATTCTTCATAAGCGTTTCCATCCAAATTCTTATATCCTAGTGAAACAGTATATTTTTTCTGGGGAAGCAGCTGCAGAAATTAATGGATGAAGGGCAATATATGAGATAGAAATCCTAAATACCTACCAGAATCAGTGAGCTCAGACACACAAGCTACTAAGCTGATAGAAGGATGTAGTTTTATTTAAAGAGCTATAAAACATGCAGAATTTATTCATTTTTGAGTTCCTGTTTCACATCTGGCCAGCTTTCCAGAGCCCACCTCCAGTGCTGTGCTAAAGTCACCAACCTGTATCCTCAGTAGTGGTACACACCATAATCCCTGCAGTATTCCTGAGAACTCCAATATTCTGTACCACAAATGCAGCCAAGTGGAATATATCTACAATTCCACTACAGAGATTATAAATTGATAGACAAAACTGTCAGAGAATTATAGAATATTCTGAGTTGAAAGGGACCTACAAAATCATCAAGTCCAGCTCTTGGAGTGGTGTAAAATGTCAGAATAAACTGCTATTTGCAAAAGCAAAGAAGGGATCTGAGGAACAGATCTCCCTTCCCTATAATCTCTGTGGAACTCGCAGGGTCCAGGGCATGGGTGGGAGAAGAGAGAAAACCCAAGAGTTGAGTCTAAATTCTCTGTGATGCTCCAGATGGTATTTGGTCACCAAATGCAAATGAGAGCTCTGCAACTTGCAAATCCACAACATTCATGTCAAAAAAGCTGCCAACAGTCAAAATTCCTCCTCTCCTTCCCCTTCTTCTGCGGATACACAAAAAATGGATTTGTGGGAAAAGGTACTGTGGCTGGAACAGCTGCCAAACCTCTCCAGGCAATATCATTAAACAGCATTTATCCTTCAGAAAACCAAACTTCAACAAAATAAGGCAACGCCCAACTTTTTCAGACTTACAGAATCACTCCAGTTTTTCCTCACTCACTGACCCCACCCCAATTAGCTTTTTCCACCCAGCACTGAATAAAGATCTTCAACTCCTCATCCAGTTTTAAATGTCACCACAATAAAAACCAGAACAACATAGTCAAGTCTGGCAGGAAGAAGAAATGTAGGAGAATGTGCAAGAGACACCCCTGAAGTTCCCAGCTGCCTGGTTAATCCAACCACTCCACTGATCTATAACTGCTCTGCAAATAATTGTTTTTACTTAATCTCCCGTGACAGCATTTAATTATCCACAGTTTTGGAAAGCTACTACATAAACAACTCTCCTCATGCCTCCTGTTTACAACCAGTAAGTTGTTTTCCCTATGACTATTTGAAATGCTTTTATTAATGGCAGATTCGTTGTTTACCAAATCTTCAATGTTATAAAGATAAAAGAACCCTTAGAATTCATGAGCAAAAAAGTTTTTGAAGTGCTTCTGGAAGCAAAGCCTCAGTTTGGACTTTTCCTCCATCTGCTGAAAGCAGTAAATATCATACAGCACTATTGGAGTGACTCTTACCCAGAAAAACCAAAAATTATCATTTAGACTTGAATTAATAAAACATAATATTTAAAAATTAAATTCTTTGCAATTCAGTTCTCACTAAATTATTTCACTTTCAAAGCACAAGATCTAGGCAGGAAAAGAGAAATCCAAAACTTTGTTTTTGATAAGAATTCATGATCTCACTAACAGGCATTATTCCCTAATGTTCCTATATCTCAGATATCCAATTTGTTTCAGATTTGCAGCATCAGATTCCTGGGACTTGTGCTCATGAACATGTGAATACAACAGAATGAAGTTCTGGCCATGGAACTCTAAGTCCCAGTGACAATCCAACCTGCAGGAGCAGCATTTTAAGCCAAAGCAGCTCATTTCCTGAGCAGGTGATCCCCCCCCCAAAAAAAAAAAAAAGCATAATGTTACCCTGGCCAAGCTGACAGGCAAGGAAAACTCTGCTTCAGTAACTTTCCTATTTTCTGTTTGTAAGCCCACATTGAAAAGCCCTTCATATTTTCAGGAAGTTAACTTCAACTATCATATAGTTCAGTATTGTGGCCTGTTTATACAATAAAAAGCAGAATAAATTTTTTCCTTTTGCCTTCTGGCTGCATGAAACAGTGAACACAAACTGTGTCCTTTGTCCTGTCTCAAGGAATCAATGGACTATAATGCCTTGTTCTGGCAGAATTTGAGGCTCAATATTTTGTCAATACTGATGTTTGAACTCTAAAATATACTGACCGACAGCCCTATCAGCAGGAAAATGTACAACACTTACACAATTTACATCACTTTGAACTATATCTGATAAGTCACTACAAGTGTTTCAATGTGCTTTTAATATAGAACAAGGAAATCTGTCCTTGTAGGATTTACACACGTGACAACAGAGGAGTTTCAGATTGAATTCCACTTAAAAGTTACTGCTCTGAAGGCTCCAGGCTGGAGGCTGGAACACCCCGAGTGCTGTGTCCAGGTCTGAGCCCCTCAGCTCAGGAGGGACACTGCGGGGCTGGAGCATGTCCAGAGAAGGGAATGGAGCTGGGGAAGGGGCTGGAGCCCCAGGAGCAGCTGAGGGAGCTGGGGAAAGGGCTCAGCCTGGAGAAAAGGAGGCTCAGGGGACCCTTGTGGCTCTGCACAACTCCCTGACAGGAGGGGACAGCCAGGGGGGTTGGACTCTGCTCCAGGGAACAGGGACAGGAGGAGAGGGAACAGCCTCAGGCTGTGCCAAGGGAAGTTCAGGTTGGTCACTAGGAGGAATTTCTGCATGGAGAGGGTTGTTAAACATTGGCTGGGGCTGCCCAGAGAGGTGGTGGAGTCCCTGTCCCTGCAGGTGTCCAAGGAACACATGGACGTGGCACTCAGTGCTCTGGCTGGGGGATCAGGCACATGTTGGACTCTATGACCTTGGAAGTCTTTTCCAAACTAAATAATTCTGTGGTTCCATAAAATTTTGAACCAGGTAATGTGTGACAGTGATGCTTTGCTATACTCTGCCCCATACTGCACCCAGCAGAAACAGGTTCAGCTGTCCAGACATTTAAGTGAATTTCCATACCTCCACCACTGGAAGCAGCATCACATTGTAACCAAGATGTCAGATATAAACAAACTCCATCAATTTACAACAGAAACAGAAGCATCACCTGTGACTCCCCTCAAATAAAAAGCTACTTTAGTCCCATCTACTGCATTTGAAATATTAAATAAACTATATTTCACTAAGAGAAAAGCATATATTATTAAAGCTTTGCTGGGTAAGTAGAAATATTACCCATTCCTTCATTCAAAACAGGTGCCTCATAAAAAATGAATGTCAGTGGAATGGCTCAGCACAGCACTTGTGAGCCATCTCTTTAATTATACATGATCATAGGGCTACCTGCATGGAACACTCCCCAAGGTACTCAGGCCTCCATATCTGTGATTTTACAGGCTCTGGTGCCAAATAAACAATCTGGCAGCCATCAAAGCAGGAAGTTTGGAATGGTGCTTAGAACAGAATGAAAAGAAACAAATATACCATAACCCAGGACTAAACAGTGCAGGGTACAGGTGGGAGATAAGGGACAACTCCAGCACACTTGAGAAACAAAATATCCTGTGTACTTGAAACAAATTTTATCACCAAGTCACCAGAAGGTCTAAAGGTCATGAGGATAAAAAAATTATTGCAAGAACCTGATCCTTATGATTGTCTTGGGTTTTTTAACTACCAAAACTGGTTAACTTCAGTCATTTTCTTGCAAGACACAAGGTGAAAATGGAGGTAAAATTCATACAAAACACCTTTTAGTTCAGGCAACTAAAACTTGTCATACAATACACAACTGAAAAGAAAATAATATATACTGGATACAGTCAAATCCAAACAGGATCATAACAGACACAGTAGAAGTAACTTTATCATGGTAAGGCTCCACATTTTGGAGACTCTGAGGACAATCCCAGCTGCATAAAGCCTATAATCACCAACTTATCACTGTCACCTCTGACCTACCTGCCCCTTCCTGCCTCCTGTTCCATTCACTTGCTGCAACTCGCCTTGGATCATGCTCAAATCCTGCAGCATGAACAAAGAGCAAGTCCTGACCTCATGGATTTATGTGGGGTGCCATGGAGTTCACCTGATTCTACAGAAGTGATTTATTCCATCAGCTACTACCTTATGCCCAAGCTGGGGTATTATTATCATCATCACTCCTTAAACTAGAATCTACTCTATTTTTAGAGATTCCACAAAAATCCAAGTCATGATGATGTGTACAGGTCTCCTGAGCTCAAGTTTCACTTTGCATTTTATCACATGGCAAAAAAAGTCAAATTTACAGGGTTGTTTTTATTTTTTTATTTTCCTGTAGGTCTTAAAACACAATGACAAAATCACATAAAGTAACAAATTAATGCATGAAGAAAAAAAATTTCCTTTTCACTGGAGAAAGAGAAGCAACTGAGAAACAAGGAGTGTGTTACTGTGCAGCTGGTGGTGGATGGCATCGGCCAGGTTGGGCTCGTCCCCCCAGAATATCCAGAGCTCCTGGCAGTCGGGTTCGACGTCCCGGCGCCACTGGCACGGCAGGCTGGCCTGCAGGCAGCGGATGGAGCTCAGCAGGACGGGATCATCCTGGGCTGGAGCTGAAATGATGGGCCACAGTCCCCATGGCCTTCAAAGCTGTACCTACGCCATGGGATGCCTGTGAGTTCAGCCTATGGGAAACAAACAAAAAAACCAAAAAAAACAAAAAAAGAAAAACATCATTGGATTACTTCATAATTTAATATTCAGAGTTTGTTTCATTTTCATTGGTTAATTCCACAATTCAAGTTCAAAAATCTTCCTATTCATAGATTTGCCTTTATTGCCCTTCAAGGTAAAAAAATTAATAAACAGCACTGAATAAACCTGGCTTACCCCTGCAGTTAGGTTTTCACCACAACCTGACTCGCTTCTATTCATTTCTATTCTATTCATTTCCAACAGCTTCATTCGGTTTCTAACCTTATTGTTATCTTATTGTCATCTTACAAATTCGAATGGAAAAAAACCAAACAGGGAGAGGGAATAAACCTCATTCCCTACAGGCTGCTTAGGGGCCACGTGAGCTCAATGTCAGCCCAAAAGTTGGCCACTTGAAAGTTACAATGCATCATAGCACTTGAGAAACCAGTGACTTACTGGAAAAGCTAAAACAGCTTCACATTGTGATGGTACAAGTTTACCAAATGGGCTTTTTATTTTGCCCAAATGAACAAAAGCAGAATATGGAATTTGCCATTTACTGCCTCTCAACCAGACAGAATTCTCTTATCAAGGAAGAATTAAAAGAACAGATTTGCTATCCAGATGTTTGGGAAAGGTTTTCTTTGGGACTGAACAGGTTCTCCAGGGAATGGGCACAGCCCCAAGGCTGCCAGAGCTCCAGGAGCATTTGAACAACATTCTCAAGGATGCATAGGGTGGGATTGCTGGGGTGTCCTGGGCAGGGCCAGGAGCTGGATTCAATGATCCTGGTGGGTCACTTCCAATACAGAGTGTTTTGTCATTCTGAGATTTTCCTGCACTCCCAGTTTGCCCCATCCCTGTTGTACCCTCTCCCTTTCTCTCCTCTCTCCAGCACGTGACAGGGAAATCCCCAGGACAGTCTGGTTGTTATCAAACACACCTGGTGTGTGTATACCCTGCTCACAGTGGGCTTGTACTCTACTCTCCAACCTGTTACCACATTCCTGCTGCTGCTATTCCCTGCACTGTTCATTTCCAGCGTTCACACCTTCCCTTGGCTGCCCAGAAGCAGCCGGTGCCCAGTTCCCAAGCGCTCCTGCAGGAACAGCCAGCTGCTCTGCTGTGAGGAGTGAAACACTCCAGGGCAGCAGCTACACCTCTGATGAGAGAGGGCATTGCCAGGAACAAGGAAAAGAACCAGCAGTGGAAACACTGACTGTAAGAATGAATTTTTACTCCTAAAGGAAACCAAAGACTTGAGGCTTACTATTCCTCCCACTGTCATCACCTGTGTAAAAACATTCAACTTCTCCTCCAAAACCCAAATTCCCTATCACACACAGAGGACTTCCTTTTTCGAGTCCACAAACTTTTACAAGTTTAAACTCTAAAATTTGCTTCTGTCCACCACAGTAGCTAGAAGGAGCCTGCCTGGTTCAAGAGCTAGCTGGTGAACTGCTGAGGAGCTGAAGGTGGTGCTCATCATACCAACTACAGAAGTAAAAACCACAAGTATTTCTTGGATCTTGTAAATGCATTCTTTGAAATAGTTTCACCCCGTTTCTGTATACTGCCAGGCACAGCAGTTCCTGAGACTCTGCCTCAAGGGCTCTTTCCCCAAACACTAATTATCCACTTACCTGTCCTCTGAAGAAGCCTCACCAGGCACACAGCCACACAGCACAGCACTGGGAAGAGGAAAAACCTATGGAACAGTGAACAGCGGGGAAATTGGGTTTATTGTGTGCAGGCCCAAAAACCACCAGGCATCTTTAGCTCCACAGGGCAGAAGGGACTCTGCTATCCCATATCCTGCCAGCAGCACACCAGTCCTGGATTGCCCCAGCTGGAGGCTCCCTGCAGCCAGCACTGAGCTCTTGCACTCAGACAGAAATGCTGATCAGCCATCCAAAGGGTTGGGAACTATAGAAAAGGAAATGGGAAAAGATAGTCCAGACTGGCTGAGATACACAGCCATGTGCCACCTTCCTGGCACAACAAGGGCAGGGGAATGCAGGAGGAAGAGGCAAAATGGAAGGAGTAAAGCTATTTTTTCCATAGCAGGGTGCTGGAATTCCTCATATTCTAAATAAACAGTCTAAGAGAAAGTGCTCCTCCAAAACATCTACATCTGTTCTATGTGTGTCCTCAGCTATAGCTTGGACAAGGAACCGGCAACGTTTCTGAAACAGAATAATGAATTCAACTATGAACCACAAAACACCAAGAATTAGTGCCAGCATAGGCAACCTACAAAAAAATGAAGTTAAATGTTTGTGCCTTAACCAGCTAAGAATATATGCTAAGTCACAAAGAGCACGGAACAGGAAGATGATGAAAACCAAAACCAAAAATCCCAGCTGAACAAAGGACCTTAACAAAAGCAGCACTCTCTTGATCCACACAGCAAAAGCCAGAGCTCAGCTGTTTCAAAGAGCAGAGAGGCTCCTGTGGCTTCCTGCCAGCTCAGAGGTATCACTCCAACATCCCCCCACAGAGGAGGGATGAAACAGAGTCAAAGAAAGCACAGTGAAATCAGCAGAGCTGCACCCAATTTAATTCTGCACTAACAAACTCCTGGAGCCTAATTCTGTGGACTGTGAGGAATGATAAACTACTAACCTGGATCACACCAGTGGCCACCCACACAGAGACTCCTGAGAAAAGGGAGAGACAAGTCCAAGCAGCAGCATTAAATGAGCTCTCACACATTGCTTCCCAGTCCAAGTTGCAGAGATGGGATTCAGCACATGTATTGGGATGTCTGTTTCTGTTTAAATTTTTAATAGGTAAGCATCAATTGTAATCCCTCAGAACTTCTGGATTATGTCCTCATGTTAATTAAAACTGAATTGAAACAGAGATTTGAATCCAGAAGGGATACACAAGAGCAGACTACACCCAAAACACACATTCTATGCCTCTCCTGAAATTCTGTGTAAAGTATTTAACACACTATAGGGAGAAGATCTGCACCCACATGGGGATTTATTTGCACTAATTTCTTTAAACAAACCAACAGTCCTGGTTTGAAGAGGCCTTCATCTCTAGCAGGGGTTGCACAGACAAGACAAGCAGTGGGCAATGGTTCTGGAAACTGTTCTGAAGAGCCAAATGTGGTTTCATTTGTGCTTCATTGGCAGTGAGCACAGGCTGACCCAACACAGCCTCCTCCTCAGTCCCAGCCATGCATTTCCATGTCCCAGTCTGATACTGGATCTGGCTGTGGAATCACTCAGTGAATGGGATCACTTCACCAACTTAAAAAAGAGAATGCAAGAGAAAGATAAATGTTTCCAGGCTCAGTACTCTGACAACTCATCCTGCAGCCAGGGCATCACCGAGCAGCCCCAGGAGAGGGAGGGAGAGTGGAGTAGGATCTTCCCTGCCAGGACAGCTCCAGCCAGAATAAACACAACTTTCAGTGCACCCAGAGTGCTGTGCACGTACACCCCAACCAACACAAGCAGCACTGGTGCCAGAGCAGGCCTGGCCTGGGTGCCCTCCCTGCAGCACTCAGCTGCTGCTCAGACATTCACACTGAGCTGGGCTGACTCAAACCCACAAGGGTTGGATTTTTGATATATATATATATATATATACCATATTGTAATTTGTGTTTTGTATAAAATAAGTCTGCAAAATAAAAATAAACAAGCCACAGGCAAAGGCATTAATTGCCTCAGAACTAGGTAAATTAACATATCTACAGGCCGGACTGCTACCGCTAGGCACCTATCTCCTGGGGAATCCCAGTAACTCACAAGGGAGCAGCATTTCCCGAAAATCCCATCACCTCCTCCCCAGACTGCATTCCCCGACTCTGGTTCCTGTAAAGATGAAATCAACCACCTAAAAGCAATACACAACGGACACAAAATCTCGTCAAGAAGCAGGAAGGACTTTGTCATGTGTGGACACCAGAGCTGAATTTGAAAGAAACAAAGAACTGTCCTGCTCCAGGCTATGAAAAACAGTATAAAAAGGGGACCGACCAAGACGGCGGCGTGAACACCAGGGGAACCCAGTGCGATAGAGGCTGGGTAGCATCGTGTGTTCATCCAACTCCGAACCCGGGCTCGGTGTTGTTTTTTTTCTGGTTGTGGCTTTCCAGGACCGTATTTTTGGTCACAAAAATAAAATTTGCCAATTAAACCTTTAATTCGGTTTGATTTGTTTATTACCTATAACAATTACCTATAACGTGATCCTGGGTTCGCGGGGTCCCCCTTTCCAACCAGGAGGCGCCTTGCTGACTTTAGCGACCTGGTGGAATTGGGGAATTCCCCGAAGCCGGTCAGGTTCCCGAACTAAAAATTTGAAAAGCCACAATCGGAAAGGGAAAAGTTGGGCCCCGAGCTCTCAGACAAACCGCAGCAACGTTTTTCACTCATAAAACTCGACGTGCACGAAAAATCCACGCAGGAAAAGGAGCCGTAAGTGTTACGTGGTTTAGTGAGGTGTGACTGAGTGCGTGATTGAGACGTGATTTTATCACAAAGCGAGTGCGGACCCCAAAATCGCAATTCCATTATCCCACGAGGGGTGTGGTCGGTTGAGGGGGAAGCGACCATAATGTGATATTAACTCTCTCTCTCTCGTGCCACACCTAAAAGTTGGGAAGTTTTGGGGGTCGGTCACGGGGAGGATCGGGACGGAAGATACATTCCCCGGAATTGGGAATTGGTAAACCTCTCAGATCCTAGGGCAGGACAAGCCCAGGAAAAGGAAAAGAGAGCTCATCTCCTTTCGAAAAACTCCACGGAACCATTCTCCATGTGAGGTGAGTAGATTGGAAACATTGAAATAAAGTTTAAACTTCAGTACGGTCATACCTGGACCCGGTGGTGGTCCCGGCATAAAACACGGTAAGTAGGCATAACAAAAGTAGTGTGGGGGGGGAAACCTTTTAGAGAAAATGGGACAGAAAAAAAGCAAACCTCAGGGAAAAACCCCAGAGAAGTCAGCTAACCCCTCATGCCAACCAATGCCTCACTCCTCCCCCTCCCCAATCCCCCAGGCACCAGCTGCAGCGGCGCCTCACCCACCCCCTGCTCCCCCACTCCAGGGACATAAAGTAACAATTCCTGATGACGGAGAAAACGGATCCCTTCCAGCAAGCAGGACCCGACAAAAAACAAATAAAGTATACAATGACGATAGTGGGGATGACACAGACGAACATAAACTCCTTCCTTTAAGGGAAGTGCCCATTGCCCCGGGGGTCATCGGATTTGTACACATACCAATTAACACCGCAGACATGAGAGCATTTAAGAAAGAAATGGGCAGTCTAATGAATGACCCGATAGGTGTCACAAACCGGTTACACGAGTTCTTAGGAACTAGCGTATACACATATGATGATATTAATGCCATATTGAGGTCATCGTTCAATATCGAGGAACGGGACATGATAAGGCAAGCCGCTATTCCAGACTGGGTGCGCAGAAACCCCCAGGGAGGACTGGGGGACCAAAGGTGGCTGAGCATGAGACCGTCGTGGGACGCACAGACAGAAGAAGGCAGGTTAAGAATGATAGAATTAAGAAGCATGGTGATACAGGCTATACGGGAGGCTGTTCCCAAAGGCCAGAACATAAGCAAGGCGCTAGCACAATGTCAGGGGAGGGATGAGACGCCAGTTGAGTGGCTTGAGAGATTGGGACAAATTATCCGAATGTATTCAGGGACGGATCCTGACCCTCCTATAGGGGAGGTCCTCCTAAAAACACCATTTGTTGCAAAATTGTGAGAGGATATACGGAGGAAGATCGAAAAAATGGACGATTGGCAAGAGAAAGGACTGCAGGAATTATTGAGGGAGGCGCATCGGGTTTATATAAGGGGAGAGGAGCAACAAAAGGCACAGGCAAAGGTTTTAGTGGCTGCCGTGAGGGAGGCACAAAAGCCGGAGCAGACTCGGAATAGCTCGGGACCGGCACCAAGCCAGCAGACCCAGGGGAAGCGAAGCCCCTCCCAGACAAAACAGGCGGCCAGACGGAGGGAGGCTCCGGAGTGCTTCTACTGCAGGAAGAAAGGTCACTTTAAGAGGTGCGGGGGTGCGGAGCCCCTTATTGCCAGGGGCCCTGAGGGCAGGAAGAACTGCAGTACAACCAGCTGGAAAAACACATCAAACCTCTGTGACTCTCCTGCAGAGGCAAGCAGGGAGAGCAGAGGCAGCTGGGCACTCAGAAAAGCTTTCTCACCCAGCAAAGCCCTGCTCCTCTCAGGGAGCAAAATCCTGGGGCAGCCACGCTCAGGTGCTGTGCTGGGCAGAGGGAAATGACCATGCATCAGGAGAGAAGTGTCCCTGCTGTGCCACAGCTCTCACTGCACAGGAAGCTCCTGCCCTGGACCACACAACCCAGGGGGCAGAGGCTCTGCTGGCTGGGAGAGGAGACCAGGGGGTCTGGCTCAGGGGAAGATGTCTGCATTGCTGGGGATCACAGCAGCTTTCCAAGTTCTCTCTCCCATGACATTTCATTGGAGTTTCACACACCTGTGTGGCTGCTGCTGGGAGCCATCCCTGCAGGAACTGTTTCTCTGCCCTCAGATCTTTCTCTGTCATGGGGAACAGTCCCCAACACCAACTGCTATCTGCTCAGCTCTGACATGAAGAAACCTCCTGGTTTCAGGCCCTCCAGGGAGTTACTCTTACCAGAAGGAAGCTACTGGGGCAGTGATCTGTCACGGGCACTCACAGGGGTTCCTGATGAATTCCAGGGTGTCTCTGGGGCTCTAAAGTGCTGTGAGGCCCCCAGCAGTGACAGGGGCTCCATGATGACATCCCAGAGGTCTCTCTGGGCACCCAAAGAACAGCGAGGTCACAGGTGTCCATTGTGACATCACAGGGATCTCCAGGTTTCTAAGGAACCAGGAGCTCATACAGCCACGGGGTCTGCACGGTATTCAAGGGCTCTTTAATCTGTTAAGGAATCTTGGAGTCACGGGCAGGCACAGCGGCTCCATGGGGACAACAGAGCCCTCCCTACGTGATAAAGGGCCAGTTTGTCACAGACACTCAACAGGGGCTCTGCAGTGCCATTCCAAGAGTCTCCAGGCTGCTAAAGACCAGGGGTGTCACAGACATTTACAGGGCCTCCTGTGGTGGGCAAAGTGGGAACTTCAGACAAAGTTTATCACAGAAGATCCTGTTGAGTCACTCAGTGCAGAAAGGATCCCCAGCATTCCCCATCTGCTCTTCCCAATGAGCTCCTGATGTTAGTCTCCATCCTGACGGGTGTTCTGACCCCTGTGTTCATCCAGGTGCCTATGGGGAACCGGGAGGACGTGGAGAACAACAGCCAGGTGTCTTCCCAACATGGGTCATGGGGAATGTGGGACACCAGGACTCTGCCCAATGGGGATCCTCTGATGGGGAATGGAGTTGGAGCAGCAGAAAAAACCCTGCCTGCAATCAGGCCCCTCACAGGGTTTCCTTTACTGGTGGCTCCGTTGATGTTTGGTCAGGGTAGAGCTCCTGGAGAAGCTCTTCCCACACTCAGGACACTCATGGGGCCTCTCCCCCATGTGTGTGTGCTGGTGCTTGAGGAGATCCGAACTGCTCCGAGCCTTTTTCCCACACTCGCAACACTCATAGGGCCATTCCCCAAAGTGGATCTTTTGGTGGGAGGTGAGATTGGACCTATCAATGAAGCTCTTCCCACATTCCAAGCACGTGTAGGGCCGTTCCCCGGTGTGCACGTGCCAGTGGCTGAGGAGGCCAAAGCTGTCTCTGAAGCTCTTCCCACATTCCCCACAGCTGTAGGGCCGTTCTCCTGTGTGCACCTGCTGGTGGGAGGTCACCTTGGACTTAGTGATGAAGCTCTTCCCACATTCTGAGCACATGTAGGGCTTCTCCCTGCCATGAAGCTGCTCAGGGAGCACCAGGTCTGAGCTGCAGCTGGATCTCTGGTCACCTTCCTGGCCCAGGGTGGGTCTTCCCTCCACAGAGAACCCTGGGCTGAGTTTGCAGCCCCTCCTTGGACAGGATCTCTGGGCCTTCTTCTCCCCGTTGCATTCCTGCGCCGTGGAGCCGCTGCAAACGGCTTCTTGCCCGAGGCTGTGCCACAGGGATTTGTCCTCCCTGCTGTCCGTGCTCAGCTCCTTGTCTGGGGGAGGAAAGACAAGGAGAGGATGGGATTTGCCACCATGACAGAGGGAAGGGCAAGGAGATCCCACCAGGGCTGTGCTGCAGCCGGGGCCGTGGTGGGCTGGAAGATGGAGCAGGACACAGGGGGAAAGGGGCACTGACTTCCTCCTCACCTGCCTGCGGCTCCCGGGACATCGACCTCGTCCTCCATAGCCTCCTCCTCCTCAATGCAGCCTAAGTTCGGGAAATCCTGGTTTGGGGGGAAAACAAGGGCTGAGTGCGTTGGGTTTGATGGTGGCGCTGCCCAAGGGCAGCTGGAGCAGTCAGCGCCCCTTTCAGCCTCGGGGGCCCGGAGCCCGCTCAGCACCAACCTCCCACACCCCTCCAGGCTGCCGGGGGTCCCCCGGCTCCGGGATCGCCCCTCTGCCGCTCTCCCCGCTCCGGGGCTCCCGCCTTCCCCCCGGCTCTGCCGGGGATCTCAAGACCCAATATCGCCCCGTCCCCGCCAATACCGGGCGATCCCACACGGGATCCGACATGATCCCGCCAGGGGAATTTCCGGCTCGGCTTTGGCCTCCTGCAAGATCCAAACATCCCCTGAAACGAAAAATAAAACCCTCCCGGAGCCCCACATGATGGATTTCGGGCGAGCTCCCCGTCCCTGCTCACCTGCGGGATTTTGGGGGGCGATGGTGCCGGACCCGGGGCAGCAGCGGCCTCAGCAACCAAGCAGGAGAAGCACGTGGTTCCAAAATCGCTCCTCCTTTTCCTGCCGCTTTTCCTGTGTCCCTCCTCTTCCTCCCGCTGCTTCTCTACCGTCTCTTCCCGCTCCTCCTCCTCTCCCAGCGCAGCCAGAGCCGCTGGAACTGGGGTGCCCAAAGCACTGAGCAACCCCCAGGTCCCTCCCAGGACCCCTCAAATCCCTGGAACCGAGCGTCCCCCGCATCCCCTGGAAGATCCCCCCGTGTCCCCAAGCAGGTCGTTATTTAACATCTCTATTTTTATCCTGGTTTTGGGTTTTTGGGAAGGACAAAGAGAAATGCAGAGAAAATCCAGGCCACGGGGAGGATGTGCAGCCCCCAGCCAGGTGTCTTCCCAACACGGATCAGCAGCACCAGGGCTCAGGGGGGCTCTGCCCACCGGGGGTCCCTGGGGATCATCCAGCGCGGATCCTGCCATGGGGATGGAGCTGCAGCAGGGCACTGTCTTGGTTTGACAGACAGGTGTCTGCTGAGGAGCTCTGGAGCTTCTCTTGAAACGGAAAATATAAACTCCCTCCCTCTAAATTAATATTACTTGGAAATTAAGGAGCTCCCTGGAAAGATACGGGGTTTAGAATTTGAGTTTTTCACTGGAAAATTAAAATAAAAGTGTAGTAATATAAAGACTAAAACACTGGCAAGGTCAGAATGCAACCTGTAACCCTGTTGCTCAGGGTGTTGGTTACAGTCTGAATAATGGTACCTATAGTTTTCTTGGAGTGACAGATGTGATTTTGTTGAAGCAATGATTTTGTAGAAGGGTGTAGTTACTTTTTTAACATCTAGTGGTGATTGAAGATAGGTCTGGTCTTCTTCTGGAAATTTAGTGGAAAAGGTTGCTCTGATGTTTCAAATTTCAGATATTATTTAGGTAGGCAATACTTGGCTTTTCTCCTTGCGTGGGGCATCTCCCATAAGGTATAACTCCTTGTGGGGAGGAGTTGTGAGGGATGGGTCATGGAACAGATAAGGAGCCCTGCTCCACCTGGTTTCAGCAGATGATGATGGAATGTATACTTCTGCTTGCATCTTGCATTGCAACTTCAGACATGATCTACTCCTTATTCTATTACCATCTGCATCCTACCCAAATTAATACCTTCTTTAAACTCTGCTATATATTTTTAACCACAGTGAATCTTTACACAGAGTTCTCACTTAAGATTAGGTTTTTCTGTGGTACTCAATGGGTTTCTTTATCTTTCTGCTTTACCTACTAAGTGTAACTGGGTTTTTGAGCAAAAACAATTGTACGGATTGGTTTGCCTTTGCTTGAGGTGGGCCTAATCTAAACAGTCTTAAAATCCCTTTTATGTGTACTACAGGGACTTTATCCCCATCCACTGTGTGCAAGGCTTCAGACTGGGCTGGACTTGCTTGAGTGATGGACTCTCAGATTTTGACTATTTAGATGACTTTTGTTAAGTTCATTTCTCAATGTTTGGATGTTTCCCTGCCAAGTGCCTTTAGGGTAATTTTGAGTAGTCTGTTGTACAGTTCAACTTTCCTGGCAGCTGGTGTGTGATAAGGGATATGATCTATTTATTCAATATCCTGGTTTTTGGCTGAGGTGTTTCTAAGGCTGTTCTTGAAATGGGTCCTGTTGTCTGACGATTCTCTAAGGGGTGCTGTGTCTTTATAGGACTTGCTTTTTTGGGCTTCATATGGTGTTTTGAGTAGTAGTGTGAGGTACTGGGTGGGTTTCTAATGATCCAGTGGTGGCTTCTACAATTGTGATCATGTAGCACTTGCCTTGGGGGGTTTGAGGCTGTGTGATGTAGTTTGCTTGGCTTGTTTATCCTTATATTTGGAATACTGCCCCCCATACTAGAGAGGCTTTATTGGCTTGCCTTGCTTGATTTTAGCACATGTCTTACAGTTATGGATAACTTGAGAAATGCAATTTATAGTTAAATCTGCTTTTCAGTTTTGTGCCTACTTATAGGTGGCATTTTTACCTTCACGGCTTGAGGCAGTGTGGGCCTTTTGAGCTAGGAACAACTCTCCCTCGTGTTGCTAATTTAAATTTACTTGTGACATCTCTATTTTTTGCAGCTTGATGTACTTGCTCGTTATTTTAGTGTTCTTTATTAGTCTGACTTTGGTGACGTGGCCGCCTGCATGATGGACTTCTACAGAAAGTTTGTCTGAGTGGCAATGTTTTTGCACTTCTCAGCAGCCTCAATTGGTTTTCCTTTATGTTGCTAGCTGGCCTTTTTTTACCTTTCTAGCTAACTCCACAGAGCATTGGTTACTATTTATGATTTTGTCTAAGGGTAGAGCTTTGGCCAGTTCTCTGTTTCAGCAGTGTCCAGGGCCAGCTGAATGGCTTTGAGTTCAGCAAGTGCACTTGATTCACCTTCTCCTTCAGTAGCTTGTGTGACTCGTCGTGTGGGGCTCCCTGCAGCCACTTTCCACTTCTGGTTCATCTCAACCATGAGACAGAAACTGTCAGTGACAAGAGCACAGCGTGTTTCTTGTGCTGGTAGTTGGTTGTATGGTGGAGCCTTTTAGCCTGGGTTACTTGTTTCTGCTCCTTTTTGTTAGTGAGACTAAAGTTTTTATCTTGTGGCCAGTTTGAACTGTTTTTAAAATTTCAGGGTGATTTGTGTTTGTAATCTGGCCGTGCTGTGTGATGAGAACAATCCATGGGCTCCATGTGGTGTGGGTGGCGTGGTGGGTAGGGGAGCCTTTTCTTTAAACATCCATCCCAGCACCGGGAGTCAGGGTGCCAGGAGGAGTTGTGCTTTTGTGATAATTTCTTTTGAGGTGGCTTGAACTTTCTTATTATAGGCAGATAAGATTTTTTGGGGGTTTTGTTTTTTTTTTTTTTTATGACTGTCAGACTTTTTGTAACTTTGACTCTAGAATTCTAGTGCTCGGCATTGTGTCTCCCCAGGCACCTTCTGCTAAAGGCTCCAGGACAAGCCATTGTTCTTGGCTGCAGAGTAAAGCACATTCCTCACCTCTGGTCCCATCCTGACTGGGCCAAGGGCACTGCATGAGCGATTTTCTGCTTGGTCTGGGTGAAGGTTTGTTGCTGTTCAGGGCCACAGCTGGAATTGTTCTTCTTAGGGTGACCAGGTAGAGAGGGCTCACAATGTGGCTGGACTCAGGAATGCATTCTCTACAAACCTATGGCCCCTAGGCAAGCTTGTGTTTCCTTCTTGCTGCTTGGTGGAGACACTGTGATGATCTCATTGATCATTTCAGTGGGGATCTGGCTCTGTCCATCTTGCCACTCTACTCCCAGGAACTGGATCTCTCAGGCAGCTCCCTTGACTTTGCTCTTCTCCATGGCAAAACCTCCTTCTAGCAGAATCTGGATGATCCTCTCTCCTTTCTCAAATACTTTTATTACCCTTTTCCTCCACACAATGATGTTATTGATGTATTGCAGATGTTTTGGAGCTTTCCCCTTTTCCAGTGCAGCCTGGATCAGCCCATGGCAGATGGTGGGGCTGTGTTTCCACCCCTGGGGCAGTCGGTTCCAGGTGTGCTGCATGTCCCCCCAGGTGAAAGCAAACTGAGGCCTGCACTCTGCTGCCAAAGGGATGGAGAAAAATGCATTGGCAATGTCAATGGTGCCACTTTGCTGCCTTGGGCTCCAGCTCCTCCTGGAGATTCAGCGTGTCTGGTACGGCAGCACTCAGCACTGGAGAATCAACAACTGGGAGAGAGAGGGGGTCTACTGACTGCTGATCAGAATCCAAATTTACTCTCAGCTACATATGCTTATATACCATTTTTAGGAAAGCTGGTAATTTTCTGCCACCTTGGTTGGGTTAAACATCACACAGACAAGCTTACACATATGCAACATTTCTATTTGACTCATTCTTCTTTCCTGTCACCAGTCTTGATCCAATCTTCATGGGGTCTTCAAAGCTTTGTTTGCTCTTGCCAAGGCATCTTATTTACAAAGCTGCTTATGCTGATTAAATCCACAGTACTCTGTGTTGGCTCCCACAGTGGAGTCACTTCATTCAAGGCACAATAGCCTACAGTCAATTTCTATTGTCTGTCAGACTTGCCCACAGGCAAACTGAAGGTGTTGAAGAGTGAGTGTGTTTTACTGAGCACCCTTTGACTTTCTTGCCAAAATTTTATGGGTGGGGATAATGGCATCTTGATTAATCTGATACTGCTGGCTGTGTGCTGTTGAGGTGTGTCACGATCCGCCCAACCCAAGCGGGAGTTGTGACTGGTTCTTTTAGAGATCTCAGAGTGCATAAGACACAGCAGGGGACAAAACCAGTTTGCTTTTGCAGAAATGCACTTTATTTAGTGCCAATCAAAGTGTGATATTGGAACAGAGAGAGAGAGAGAGAGAGAAAGGGGGGTGGGGATTATAGCTACCAAGACGGGCAGACGAATCCTCGTGGAGCAGCCAGTAGATGTCTGTTGCCGTCTGGGGAGATCTCGGGGGTCTCCTCTGAGAAAGTCACTTTTATAGTCCTTTCCCAAAGCGAGTGGCTTCTGGCCAAAAGGTGGGAAGATTTATGGACTATTGTATGTGGAGCTCGTTACCCTGAGGAACAGGTGGAAACAGGACATTTCAAGGCACACCAAACCAATTGCGGCCACGGCCTGAGCACTGATGGAGATGAGGAGCCGCTCTGTGCAGCGGGAGGCTCAGTCCTGGTGCCTCTCTGGCATTGACCTCCTGTCCTGGGCATAGAGATAGAATAATAGAAGGAACAATAAAGTACATATTAGAAGACAAGAAGACAAATAGCAGTAAGAACAAGGAGAGTAAGAGTAATAATAATAATTTCAGAAGACACAAATGATAAAATTTAATTAATAATGTAGAGCCAGCCCCTGTGTCTGTACCCTGACACAGGGACAGCACCCAGGGAGCGGCTGGAGCTGGCCCTGGTGGGATTTAGGTTGGATTTTTGGGCAAGGGTCTCCTTGCAGAGGGTGCAGGGCACTGCTCAGGCTCCCCAGGGATGGGCTCGGCCCCGAGGCTGCCAGAGCTGCAGGAGCATTTGGAGCCTGGGCAGCGCCCTGCTGGCAGCAGGGACCCAGCCCCGGCTCCAGGCTCTGTCCCCGCAGCGCCGCAGAGCCCAGGGGACACCTGCGAGAGCGGCTGCGGTGCTCGGCCATTGGCCCAGGCCGGGTGCAGCAGCCGCCCCTGGGCTCGGGGAAGCGCAGGAGGCTCTCGCCGTGCCTCTCGTGCAGCTCTTGGGGTGCCCGTGCACGGCCCCGGCCTCGCCTGCTGCCCCTGCCCCGCTCAGCTCCCCGTGCCCGGCAAAGGCGCCCGGGCTGCGCTCGCTGCCCCCGGCTGGCGCTGCTGAAGGCAGGGACAAGCCCCGGGCCCGGCAGAGCCCTGAGGGACAGCCCTGCTCCCCGGCCTCCCGCCGCACGCAGAGACGCTGCCCACAAGGCCCTGGCACGGCCCTGGGGCCAATTGCTCGTGCCTGGCCAGCGCAGCTGCACACCCAGGGCTCTGCAGCCTGGGGCTGGGGCTGGCATGTGCCAGCGTGGCCAAAGCCTCTCAGGGCTCTGGGCACAGCAGGGGCCACCAGGCCACGAGTCCAGGGCTGCTCTCAGACAGTTCCTGGCTGTTCCACTGCTTGTGGAATGCCAGGGGTGGCCCTTGGTGACACGGGCGCTTCGTGTCATGGCCCTTTGTGATGTGGGACATGGTGGTGGCCAGAGACCATTGTGACATCAGGGAGCCCCACCCTTAACTCAGGGTATTTAAGGGGCGCAGAGGCCTGGAGTGCTCAGTCCCAGGAGCGCTGCTCTGTGAGGAGGGAGCAGCTCCCAGGACCCATCTGCACTGGACGCCAATAGCGACAGAGACAGCAACAGTGACAAGGACAAAGGCAACTCATGCTCCAGGTCTGCCAGTCCCTTGCCCAGCTGGCTGGAAGGCCCCAGTGGGCAGTGGTCACGGGCAGTGGGCAGGACCTGCCACTGTCACAAACTGACGAGGAGGAGAGACCATTTTCCAAAATGGACCGTGAGCTTAGCTGCTGGGAAGGCCATGATGATGAAGAGCTTTTCCCATGGGAAGGCCATAGCAAAGAAGAGCTTTCCCAGTGGCAAGATGTGACAGTCACAGAGGCCTATGAACAGCACGTACTGACGGTCCAAAAAATTTGCTGGTGGGAAGCCAGGAGGAGCCAAGAGCTGTACCAATGCCAGGTGTGTGTGCGAGTTGAAGAGGTTGCCCAGTACACCCATGAGACACATGAAGAGCTGCACAAACACAGAGAAAGTGTCAGAGTCCAGGAGCTGTACCAGTGGGAAGAGGATGGTGAGATACACCAAGAGATGAACGAATGGGAAGACAGTGATAGCCGAGAAAGAGCCCGATGGCACAGCGATGACAGTGATGTCATGGAGGAGGACAGTCAAGATGACAATGAGCACATGTGGGAGGGCAGTGAAGATGAGAGTGACCATGGCATCTGGTCCAAGCTGTCGACCCCAGAGGAGGATGAGTGGGACGAGGTGAGTGTCCTGGAGCTGCCACCAGAAGAAAACAAAGCAGAGAGGCAATACAGGGATTTTGTGTCAGAGGGGCTCCCAGTGCCCGTCCCTCGAGAGGCCTGGGCTGAGGAGCAGCAAGCGGAGCCGTGCAGCCCAGGGCCACTCCGTGCCTCGTCTGCCTCCCTGCAGGGCCAAGCCCCCGTGGGACACGCGGCTTCTCCCGCCCAGGCCCTCCATGGGCAGCCGTGTGCCCCCAGGAAACGTCCCTCCCGCTCCAGGCGGGCGCTGCGGGCGCTGCGGGGGCTGTTCCGCTGTCCCTGCCTGAGGCCACGGCCCGAGGACTGAGGGAGATGAGGAGCAGCTCCGTGCAGCAGGAGGCTCAGCCCTGGTGGCCCTGTGGCTCTGCCCTCCTGTGCAGGCACACCCAGCAGCTGGCATGGAGTCTCTGGCTGTGCTTTCCCTGCCTGGCTCAGCTCCCCCAGGCTGGGGCTGGAACGGGACGGCCCCGCTCCCACCGGTCCCGCTCCTCTGGTGTCGCAGCAGCAGCTGCTCCGGTCAGCGCAGGAAGAT
The DNA here is from genome assembly GCF_903797595.1 of Erithacus rubecula. Taxonomy (NCBI): domain Eukaryota; kingdom Metazoa; phylum Chordata; class Aves; order Passeriformes; family Muscicapidae; genus Erithacus; species Erithacus rubecula. The sequence goes on along the minus strand of NW_027635795.1, from coordinate 39,480 downwards.
GGAGGAGAAAAGGAAGATGTAGACAATGAAAAATATGTAGACAAAAATGACGACAAGGCAGATGACGACCAAGATAATGAAGAAGAAGATAAAAATGAAGATGATGACGACAAAGCAGATAGTGATGAAGACAATGAAGATGAAGACTAAGAAAGGGGAGAAGACCAAGAATAATTTCAAAATGCATATAAGAATAGTAATAATTTAAAGAATTCAAAGAAGATTAGGAATAGGATTAGGAATAGGAATAGGAATAGGAATAGGAATAAGAATAGGAATAAGTATTTAGAAACACATAGAAGAAGCAGAGAAGAATAGATACAGTAGCATATAACAAGTAGTTAGAATAGCTAAGAAGAATAGCTAGAAACAAAGAGAATTATAAAAAGAAGTATAATTTAAGAATACAGAAATTAAAATAAAATTGAATGAAAAAAAACTAGCAAATTTGTTTTTATTACATATTTTGTAATAATATTACAGAACATGATACAAATACATGAATATACAATATATTGATACATAATAATTTCCCGGTGACATGAATTCTCTGGGCACTCTGTGCCAGGGCCTGCCCACCCTACCAGGAAAAATTCCTTCTGAAATCCCCTCAGGGCTGATTCTCTGGAGCTAGGCCGGGTGTGTTCTCAGCAGCCCTGCCTGCCCTGAGCACCCTGTGCAGGCCGGGAGGGGTTTCCCCGGTGCAGCCCCAGCTGAGGCAGCAGCAGCTCTGTGCTGTTCCTGACACATCCCTGTGGCAGCAGCTGCACGGGGCTGTGCAGCCAAAGAGCCAGAGCAGCGCACACAGCACTGCAGCAGCAGCGCAGCTCTGGGGCTGGGCTGATCCTGCTGCCTGAAGAACATGGAAAAATATGCCTATAGAATAATATTAGATACTTTAAAGTACATATTAGAAGACAAGAAGAAAAAAAGTAGAAAGAACATGGAGAGTAAGAGCAAGAATAATAATTGAATAATTCACAAATGATAACATTTTATTAATAATGTAGGAACAGCCACAGGGTCTGTATCCTGGCACAGGGACAGCACCCAAGGATCGGCTGGAGCTGTGCCAGGAGGGATTTAGGTTGGATTTTCGGGCCAGGTTCTCCTCACAGAGGGTGCAGGGCACTGCCCAGGATCCCCAGGGATGGGCTCAGCCCTGAGGCTGCCAGAGCTCCAGGAGCATTTGGAGCCTGGGCATTGCCCTGCTGGCAGCAGGGACCCAGCCCCGCCCCGGGCTCTGTCCCCGCGGCGCCGCAGAGCCCAGGGGACACCTGCGAGAGCGGCCGCGGTGCTCGGCCATTGCTCTGCCGCCACCGGCACCAGGACCCCCAAAAACACCTCCCGGGGACCCCCCGATGTCCCCTCGAGGGGCATCTGTGGCTCAGCTCGGGAGCACTGCAAGCTCCAAACATCGCGCCGCCCGTACTGGCAGAAAGAATGAAATAGGGAGCCCCAAATATATTTCGTGTAATCTCCAAATATCCCCTCCCCCCTTCAAAAAACCACCCAGGATATTTGGGGCGAGCTCCCCCTCCCCGGGCATCTGCAGGATGCGGGGGAGATGGTCTGGGTGCAAAGGAGCTGCAGATACAGAGAGCGGGGAACGCACGTGGTGCCTCCTCTCGATCCTCCTTATCCTTCCTCCTCCTCTGTCTCTCCTCTTCCTCCTCCTCCTCCCCTTCCTCCGACCCTCTGGCCGTGTGGCTGGGGCAGGACACGAAGGGAAAGGGCTGGGTCACCCCCAAACTGAGCAAGGATGAGCGAATACTTAGGGGAAACAATGGGAAAGTGCAGCATTTTTGGACTGATAATATATCCTACTGTTGTTTCAGCCAACTGCTTCGAAGACCTGACAATTTCAGCAAGGGCTCTTCGACCCCCATTGACAATTCCACAAAATACTCAACTGGCAAAAGCGATACATCTGCCATCGCATCCATTGGAACATCAAGTAATGCCGGCGATGGGCGAAGGGCATCCACACTACAATGACCATGTCGAAGTACACACGTTATGGTTGAAATACATAACCCATGAACAGCCAACTATTACTTGGGACTTGATATATAATAACAGGAAAATAACCATCACAGGGATGGTGAACACCGGACGTGACACTGATTTCATATATTTCATATATTTTCTGACCTCGAGAATGGAATTTGATTGTACCTTTGGGTCAAATCAGAGGCATTGGAGGAAGTTCTCTATGCCTCCAAAGTGAAAATTCAATAACATTCACAGGACCCGGACAGAAGACAGCTATTGCTCTTCCATTTATAGTGCAAAAGCCATTCACTGTATGAGGAAGAGATCTCCTTTCACAATGGAACATGTACCCGACAATGGATTTTTTGTAGGGCTCACTGCACCACTTGCAACTCCAAAATTGACATGGAAAACTGATACGCCTCGTTAGGTGGATCAGTGGGCCTTGGAGAAGAAGAAGTTGAGTGCATTGAAAACTTTGGTGAAAGAACAACTAGAAAAAGGACACAAAACCGACAAAAAGCCCTTGGAATTTTCCAGTGTTTGTCATCCGAAAAAAGTCTTCTGGATTGTGGAGATTGCTTCACGACATCAGAAAATTTGAATGAAATAGTGGAGGAGATGGGACCTCTTCAGCAAGGACTTCCATCACTCACGATGATTCCCAGAGACTGGCCTCTTGTTATTATTGACCTCAAAGACTGCTTTTTTTAGTATTCCACTTCACGAAGACGATGCTCACCAGATGGCATTTTCTGTTTCAAGTTTGAACAGAGAAGAGCAGATGAAGAGGTATCATTGGCTTCTTTTACCCCAAGGCCTCAATGACTCGCCAACAATTTGTCAATGGTATGTGGTGCAAACTTTGGCTCCAGCAAGACACAAATATCCCAAAGCAAGAATTATACACCATATAGATGATTTGCTGATTGCTGCGTCAACAGACCGAGAACTGCAAGAAGTCTGTGCTTCTGTGATCAAAGAAATATAAAAAGCAGGACTCGAAGTCAGCACTTCAAAGACGCAAGAAATTGCACCCTGGAAATACCTTGGATGGAAAATCACCAGACAGACAATCAAACCTCAAAAATTAAAGATCAGCTCAAAAGTCAACAATCTCCAAGATCTGCAGCAACTTCTTGGAGAGATCAACTGGATGAGATCGATTTTTGGAACCACGAATGAAGACCTTTCATCTTTGTTCGATCTTCTGAAAGGAGACAACAATATCAAATCCCTCAGGACTCTTACACCAAAAGAACAAGCAAGCTTGCGAAAAGTTGCAGAAATGATACAAGACAGACAAGCACACCGATATGCGGACTCTTTACCATTCCATTTAGCAGTGTTGGGAGAAGAAACACAGCTATATGGTTTGATTTTTCAGTGGGATGAACACAAAAAAGACCCTCTTTTAATTATAGAATGGGTTTTCCTGTCTTACAGATATCCAAGGACAATTCTTACAGATTCAGAAATGACAGCACAAGTGATAATAAAGGGAAGAACGAGGTTGATGATAATGACGGGCAAGGACTTTTCAATGAACAATGCAGCAATGACCACAGATTTCTACAATACCAATGAATCAAAAAATGGATGAGGCAGCAGCTTGGCCTTAATCTCAACAAGTAACACCTTTGAACAGACAAATTCCTATAGAGATCTGCAACAGCAGCTCAAGATACTTTAGTTGATTGGACAAATATTAGAATGGACTTGACAAGAAGCAGAGAATGTCCTGGGATTGGAACTGGTGAAATAGCCATGCCAGTGAATTATGACCTAAAGGACAAAACCAAAGATGGCAAAAATTAAATCATGATTTAGTTAAAAATTTTATTAAGGCAATTAGAGATTATGGACTGGGATCTTCATATTTTAAACAGTTTTTAAAAGGTATTCTCAATGAATGGACTGACATACATTGGAAAAGTTTTAGACAAGTTTTTGAAAAAATGGGGTGTCAGACACACATTTGGCATTCCACATTCATCCACGGGACAGGCAATCATAGAAAGGACTCATCACACACTGAAAACAATCCTTGAAAAACACAAAATGGGGGAGTCAGAGGCAACGCCTCACATGAAATTGTACAAAGCATTATATGTGTTGAATTTTTTAAATGGATCTTTTTCAGAGCCGACACCACCTATCGTAAGACACTTCATGAATGAGACGAGCCAAACTGAAGGAGAATCCTTTAGTTATGGCAAAAAATCTTGAAACAGGTAAAATTGAAGGTCCTTTCAAATTAATCACGTGGGGAAAAGGGTTTGCTTGTGTCTCCACAGATAAAGGTCTGAAGTGGGTGCCTGCAAAGTGCGTCAAACCGTACCGGGCTCCAGCACAAGCAGAAACCAGCCCTGAGTGTGAGGAAAGGAACTTGCAGACCAAGACAAGGAACAGTGACGTGAATTCTTCAAACGAAGCAGAAAAAACTTAAGGGACTTACACAAAATCATGTTTGTATATGGAATCCTGTGTATGATCTTTTTGGCGAGGATTTTGGGCAACGATATGGATTTAGCCATGAGGCAGCCCAAGGAGAATGTGTGGGAAAGTTTAGCACAGGCTGCGGGGTTGGACACGACTTGTTTGACACACTCTAGGCCGAAAAAACCATTTTCAACATGTCTGATGGCCGTTCCAGTGGAGGAATGGGCAACCCCAAAGGTAGATAAATGGTATACGTGGGTTCACTCTCTCCCTGAAGTTTCTTTCAAACCAGAAGAATTAGAAATCTTTGGTTCGATGAAAATGGATTTTTGTGTGAAATTTGAAGGTTCAGAGGTGACGAAAAAACAGATAGATATCACCCCAAACCAGGGTTTTTATAAAAATGATAGTTTATGGTGCAATGAGACATTGATTTCAGACAAACCATCCTCCCAAGTTCCTGTGCCACAAGGAGTCTTTTTCGTCTGCGGGGACAGAATTTGGCCTGCTATCCCTGCAAACATCAAAGGGAGAAGCCACTGGATCATGGATGGATGGTTTGTTCGACTTTTTCGACCTCTCACCCTTATGGAGAGAGATCTTAAAAGTTGTTTTTTTATGTATTAGTAGGGATTGTTATTTTCTTTGTTGTCTTTTTGATTGTTCTACCTTGTATTTTTCATTGTATTCGAAGGGCTCTGGACAAAACTGTGAAGGAGGTCTTTTTGGTGCAAACAGAGGGGGAAGATGTGGGAGTCCAGGGTTTTTCCCTGGCTCCTTTGGGGGTACAAAAACCCCCCTGGAAGACCCCTCAGAGACCCCCGAGTGCTGCCCAGGAGCTGCAGGGGCTGGATTTGGCTCCTTGGGAGAATCTGCCCACATTGAGAGAAGAGACACAGAAAATAATGATGAGTAGAGTGTAAATTAGAATGTTAGAACATAGATAAATAGGTTTTCTTGAATGTTTATGATAAGGGACACGTGGCCAAGATGGAGAATTTGGGGGGTGGACACCTTTTCCTCCTTCTTCTTCATGTCATCCATGTTGGGTGACACGTTGGCACTCTTGGATTGGATGGGGTCAGGGCTGGACCATTTAATAAAATTGTATTGTATTGGTAAAATGTAGTACTAACTATATAAGATAAGCCCTGCCTTCACCAGGCAGATTCCACCATGGATGCCAGGCTGAGCAGACCACTGCTGGCCAAGCAAAAGGTCCCAGAGATAAGAGAAAATAAACAGTCCTTGGAAAAAGAGAAAACCGTCTCTGGCAATCCCTCTTCGGCAGCTTCAGAGAAAAGCAGGGTTTGAACTACCTTCGTGTCCCTCTGGGGTGATCTCGGGGCAAAGGAGAAACCCCAGACTGGGACACCCACTGACCACGATCCGCTGACAAACTGACCATACCTTCCCCGACCGCACCAACAACCACATCCCCTGACCACCCAACTGACCACCCCCACCCCACTACTGAATTGACCACATTCACTGACCACAACCACTGACCATACCCACTGACCGCTCTCCAATGGCAACCTATCTGACCAAATCCTCTGGCTAGAACTGTTTACCACACTCCCTCTGACCACCTGCACTCGCCACCCCCAGTGACAATCCAACTGACCACACTATCACGGACTATCACAGCCACTGACCACATCCCACTTCCAACACTGTACTGACCAGGCCAAATGGCCACATCCACTGACCAGAACCCACTGACAACCCCCACTGACCACAGCCACTTTCCATAGCCACTGACCACAATCCACTGACCACCCAACTGAACAAACTGACTACTCAACTGACCATACCCTGACTGACCACATGCTGCTGGCCACATCAACTTGCCACCCCCATTACTGAACACACCCACTGACCACACCCACTGCTCAGACACCAATGCCCACATCCCACTGAACACACCATTGACCACTCAACAGAGCACACCGCACTGACCACACATAATGTGTGATGGGGATAATGGCATCTTGATTCATCTGATGCTGCTGGCTGTTTGCTGTTGACATGGCAGTTGGTGCTTGTTGCATTTTCACCTGCAGGTACCTACTGTAGATGGGTTTTCTGATAGTCTAGGCAAGGTATTTAATTTCTCAATGCCCTCTGCCTCTACAGCAGCTGTTTCAAAAGCCCACCTGAGTCCCTTTGGGTCTTTGTAATAGCCATTCCAGAGGAAGAGTATGCCCAGAATTCATGGAGCCTCTGGGCCAGTCACACTGGGATGTTTCTGCCACCCCTTCCCAGTCAGGCTCATTTCAGCCTCCAGCAGAGTCAATTCCTGTGATCCCCCATCACCCCAGCGATGGAAACAGGTTCTGCCCCCACATGTCCCAGTGGCATTAGGGTACACTCTGCACCAGGATCAACTAAAGGATCTGATGTGCCAGGCCATTGGATCTGCTCCATCCAAAAGACCTGGCTCTCCTGTGCCTCTCCCTGGCTAGAGGCAGGGCCCCTCTAACCCTGGTTATCATTTCCTTCCTGGGCATACATACTAGAGGTTCTTTTAAGAGGATCCCACAGGTCATCTTCCTTTGTGCAATACCTGGCAGCTTTGTCATGGCAGGTTGAGGCTGCCTTCACTTTAGTGCAACTCCCTCTCTTAGTGCTTCCCTCCCTGAGTTGATGCACTGTCTGCCAGCACAGAAGTGGGTTTCTCATTTTGCCTTTTCATGATTTCCCCATGGTTGTGCAAAAAGAACCACAGGTCAGCTCGTGGGGTGTCTCCTCTCTCCCTAGCTGGGGGATGTTGGGCTCTGATTTTGGGACCTGTGACTGGCACTGATGCTGCACTGATCTTCCTCACCTCTTCCCTTATCTCCCTCATCTCTTCCTTAAACTCCTCTTTGAGCTCCTTAACCACAGCAGAGACATGAGCCTGCCTCGAGCCATTGATCACACTCTCATAATTTCTGAGCTTGTTGGTGACAGAACCCACTGTCTCTGGGTTGTTATCAGCATCAATTGTCACAGTAAAGGTGTATTTGGATGGCCCCAGGTTTGCCAGATTCCACAACATCTGCCCTGTGCACCTGACCTTGTCAGGGTAATTGTCCTGTTGCCCCCTGCCAGCTGCCTGGGCCCCTGTCATGCCTGTCCCAAATCCATGGGGCTCCTGTCCCTGCTGCTCCCCAACACCTTCACTCCCCCCATCAAAGCCCCACTCAGCCTCTGCACTGTGACCTCTGGAAAGAAAGAAAGGATGAGAGAAAGGAAGTGTTGTCAATTGACCCTGGCTGTATTTCAATCACTGATCAAAGCTGCTCTCTCACTCCTTGCCAGAGATGGACAGGAGAGAGAAAACAGAATGAAGGTTTCATAGGTTGTGATAGAGACTGGGAGTGATTACTCGGCAAATGCCATCATGGGAAAGACAGGTTCATAATTAGAGATACTAGTTGAATATCTTGATCTCCTAATCAGAACAGGATAGTGAGTAGTAAAATAAAGCTTAAAAAAAATCTTCTGCCCATTCCTCCCTCCTTCCCAGCTCTACCTCCTGCCCCAATGAGTGCAGGGATACAGGGAATGGGGGTTCTGCTCAGTTCATGTGTTGTTTCTCCTGCTGCTCGGGGAGAGGAGTCGTTCCCCTGCTGCACCAAGGGGTCCCTCCCAGAGACGCTTCTCCATGAACTTGTCCAAGGTGAGTTCATCTCACAGGCAGCAGTTCTTCATAAACTGCTGCAGCGTGGGTCACACTTGCATGAGCTCACAAGTCCTGCCAGGACCCTGCTCCAGCGTGGGCTCCTCTCTGGCACAGGTTTGCAGGTCCCTGCCAGGTCCCTGCTCCAGCACAGGTTTCTCATGGGGTCCCAGTCTCCTCTCAGGCATCCCCCTGCTCCGGCACGGGCTCCTCCAGGCGCTGCAGGTGCATCTCTGCACTCCGTGCCCTCCATGGGCTGCAGGGGCCCGGCTGCCTCAGCACAGACTGCACCACGGAATGTCAGGGCAATCAGCTCCAGCCCCTGGAGCAGCTCCTGCCCCTCCTCCTGCCCTGCCCTGCCTGTGCACACTTGTTCCTCTCTCATGTTCTCATCATGCCCTTCCCTGGCCACAGTTACAACTACACAATAATCGATTTTCTTTTTCTTCATTCTGTTATCCCAAAGGTGTTACCACCATTTCTAACTGGCCCAGCCTTGGCCAGCTCTGGTCCCTCCTGGACCTGGCTGGTGCTGACTCTGCAGGACATGGAGGAGCAGCTGCTTCCAGCAGCCTCTCACAGAAGGGGCTCCTGGAGGCCCCCCTGTACCAAAGCCTGGCCATGCATTCCCTGAGCTCTTCTAATCCCAGTGCTCATAGCTTGTTTTCTAACGTTGTTGGATTTTTCACCTTCTGTTCATATTTGTGATTTTATACCAAAATGTTCTCGGATGTGATTGTGCAGGATTCTGTAATCAGCTGTCTGTTTTGCTCTTGGATTTCTTAATGGTGTGTCAGAACTGAATGCAGCATTTCGGGTGGGAGCCGTTCAGTCTGAGCTCAGATTCTCTGCCATTATCAGCAGCAGCTGGTTTTGCCCATGCAGGCAGAGATAGCAGAGATTGCATGCAGTGAATCCTGTGGCTGGTTGCGGCACCCGCAGCGGGCGGTGAGCACGGGCAGCTGCCGGGATCTTTGGGGCTCGGAGGAGCCGCAGGCGGGTGCTGCGAGCGGCTCCTCTGGGGCAGGATTTTGTCCCGGTGCGGGGCAATTGCCGCGGGCTGGGCGGGCTGGGGCCGCTGCCGAGCGCCGCCGCCTTTCCCCGGGAGCCCCCGGGCAGAGCTCTGTGCTCGGGGCCAAGGGCCGGGCGCCCGCTCGGCGGCTCCGAGCCGGCAGAGTTTTGGGGGTGCCGCTGTTGGGGCGGCACAGCCCCGGCGCTGGGCCGGGGGATGCGTGGGACCCTCCCGCGCTGGGGTTGGGCTGCCCGGCTCAGGCGCTGCATTGTCAGCCCGGAGCCGCCTGGCAATCGCCCGGCACCGGCGGGGCTGGGGCTCGGCACAGCGGAGAAGGGCGGCACCGGAGCCGGGGGACCCTCTGCGGCCTGCGGGGGACAACGGCCCCATAAGGGGGACCCCCGGCACCCTGGAACGGGGAGCCCGGACTGGGGAACCCCGGCAGCCTGGAGATGTTGGGACCATGGACAAGGGAGACCCAGGGTGTGAAAACACGGTTCACTGCTTTGGGAGAATTAAAAGGTTTAATAAGAAGAAAATAAGAGACATACATACAGCAAAGGGTTCAAACGGGCCAGGTGCTTGGCATGCTGCCCAGAGCACACCGCTGCTTCGGGAACACACACCATTAAATAGGTTTTACAATCCATCCCTTTGTTACATATTCATAGACCTCATGCATAGTCAGCTGTTTCTGGGAACTGTTTAGCATGGCCACTCCTTGGGTCTGCCTTTTTAGAGCATGCGTGTTTCTTGCCTTGTGGTTTTATTCTTCTCCTTCTCCCTTTTAATTTGGGTGGTGGTCCCAGCCAGTGAGTGTTGATAATTGTCTTGTCAGCTGCAGGGTCCCCATCACATGTTCACGGGCTGTTATCTTTGACTAAGCAGGTAGTTTAAGCATACCATCTCTAAAATCTTATGTCTGACTTTTACTATTAACCAAGACTATATCCATATAGAAATGCTATTTTAACATTATACATATAGCATTTATCCCAGTACTTGCAAAGAGCCAACAACTTGTCATGCATTTATAGCAATACCCCCGTCTGTATTTTTGCACGTCATTTGTCTTGAGCAATATTCCTTGTTTTCTAGTCTCCAGTATTTTCTTGTTTTCCTCATAGATCATTTTTGCTTCCTTCAAGGGGTCTTTTGCACCTTTTTGTTCCTTTAACATCATGATCTTTTGTGTTATTCCAGGTGTGGCCAATTTTGGGTCCACAGACATTGTTACAACTTGCCTGCCTTGAACCAGGCTGGTGATCAGCCGAATAAAGCAGGATCAGACAAGGAAGAAAGATCAAGCCAGCTGTAGCACATAAAAGGAAGAAGCCCAGCTGCTTCCACCATTCAATTCCCAATACATTGTCCCACCAGCTAGTATTTAGCATTGATTCCCATTTTTGTACTGGTACATGAGCTATTTTTCTGATATCATTGATTATATCCAGTACAGCATCCCCATTGTCATCGATCTTCAAACAACAATCTGATACATTAAATTTTCTACACACACCTCCTTCTTCTGCCAACAAGTAATCTAAAGCCAGTCTGTTGTGATACACTGCAGCCCTTGTTTGACTTTGTTGGCTCACTATGAATTCCATTGCTGGACCAGTTTTGTTTGTTATTTTCTCTACCACTGCCTGGAGCCTTATAATGTGATTTAACATGTAAATTTGAGTTCGGTATCCCCAGCTCCCATCTTGTGCCCAGGTGACTGGCCCATATGTTTCAATTATGCCTTCAGGAGGACATTCTTCATCTCCCCATTTTTTGAACCCTCCAATCAATTCCCTTTTTTTTTTTTTTTTTTTAGGTCTTTATCAACTGATATTTTTAAATGGTCTCCCTTTGGTCCTGGTAAAAGAAAAAATGCTGGCTGTATAATTCCCAGAGTACAACTCCCTTTCCACTGGGAAGGGAGTTCAGGGTATTCTCTTTTACCACTTATCCAAAATATGTCATCAGGTGCTTTCCAATAATTATTTGTTTGTTGATTTTTGTTTTCCCAAAATTTGGATATTCCTGGGATTCCATAGTAAGGATTTTTGCCTGTATCATTACATTGAAAAGTCTAATTCTGTCATTATATGCACAGTTTTCCCTTTTTGTTTTTCCCTGGGTCCAATACTGGGTTGGTTTCTCTGGGATCCACCACGTCAATGTTCCATTACTCACTTTGTATCTCTTACAAGGAGTATTTCCTACTTCTTGATGAATTTTTTTCCCAGTGCACCAGAAACATTCTTCCCAAATCCCTGTTGAACTTAAAATCCACCCTTCTGGTCGCCTTCCCCCCTTGGGATTTGTCTGATTCCACTTTAGGAGTTCAATTGGACCTGAGCTGCTGCCTTTCCATGGCCATTCTTCTGACATGAGAACCCCCCACAGACCCAGCAGTTAGTTACATTAAGCTTTTTACTTATTCTTTCTCCTAATTCTACAAATTGGTTCTTTCCCAGTCTTGAGATATCTGTCTCTCCTTCCAGTTGCTTTTCAAGTTTTGCATATAAATGTTGAAGTGAAATTGGTACAATTTTAGGCTGCGGTGCTATTTTTCATTTTATATTTATTAATTGTTCTTTTACCAAATCTTGAGCCTTACTGTTTATGATATATGTAAAACAAATCCATTTCTCTCCTTTTGAACATGCATTTTACAATTTGTCGTCGCTTATTCCAAGGTTTTCTGCAATCCAATATTTTTTCCCATTGTGTTCACAAGTTCTTAATTTGGATGGGTCATAACAGTGGCTGTTGACATGAGTGTGTGTAATAAGGAAAGAACCTCGGTGTCTCTCCATGTGCAGCTTCCAGCAGCATCTGTAACATGGCCCTGCCAACCTCCCGACAGGGAAAAGGCAAAAATGAGTGACAGAAAAAGGAATAACAGAGGTCTGGTATGGCTTATACCTGCACCTCCCATGCCTGTGGGGTTGTAGCCCACAGCAGGTGTTATGATCTTCTCAGTGGCAGATACAGAGGCCAGTCTGGTCTTGCCCTCTATTTCCTTGTCACTTGCTGGTTTTGACACTCCTTAGCTGCAGATTCTTACTGTTTCCCCAGCTCAGGTATTTCCCAGTCAACTGGTAATAGTGACTCCCATCCATGAAATAAAGTTACTATTTTAGTGGTTCTTAATTTTATCTGGACAGGGACAAGATTTGGTATTCAGAACTTCTTACAATGAGACTGCTAATTGTATGTTATACAATATCAGTTTTATAATTTAGACCTCTTATACTTAGTCCAGTGAGTATGTTCAGTGTTTAGAACGAGTCAGACAGGATATACTGTGTGGCATTGATGGAAGTTGTCATTTGGGTCCTCCCAGTTTGTCACCAACTGTTCCTCTCTGAAGAGTCAGTTTAGTGTCACCAGGTTCAGATGTTATATTCCACTCTTTAGGTTTCTCCACAGCTCCTTTGATTCTGCTGCCGTGGATCCACCCGTGTTCCCTGTCCGGATAGCGGCTTCAGTTGTCAGCAGTACCTGAAAAGGACCTTCCCATTGTGGGGTAAAGATTGTTCTTTCCATGTCTTCACCAGTACCCATTCCCCTGGCTGGATATCGTGGATTTTAAATCTAGAGGTGTGGTTTGAGGGATTATTCCTTTTAATTGCAAATTTTCAAGGGTTGTTGCAATTGTGTTGATATATCCTAACACTCT
>NW_027635795.1:0-26188 GCF_903797595.1 Erithacus rubecula | reverse complement strand
TCTGTGCCAGCTTTAAGCTTACCCTCATTAGAAAAACCCTTTCATTTGTATGCCAATGGGGGAGAATGGAGTGGCTCATGGAGTTCCGACTCAGGAATGGGGAGGGGTGAAAAGACCAATTGCCTATTTATCAAAAATATTGGATCCAGTAAGCCATGGCTGGCTCGTGTGTATCCAAGCTATAGCAGCTACTGTTATTCTGGTGGAAGAAAGGTGTAAACTCACTTTGGGAAGTAAACTGATTGTGTGCACAGCCCATGCAGTCTGAAATGTGCTAAATCAGAAAGCTGAAAAATGGTTAACAGATTCTAGAATGCTAAAATATGAAGCAATTTAAATAGACAATGATGATTTGACACTAGAAAAACCCCAAAAGTTTAAACGCAGCTCAATTTCTGTACGGGGAACCAAAAAGTGATTTGATACATGATTGTTGAGAAATTATCCAATACCAAACAAAGATTTGAAAAGATCTGGCAGAACAGGCCCTCCTGGAAGGGAAAAAAATATATGTTGATGGTTCCTCCAGATGTTTACAAGGAAAAAGAATGTCAGGATATGCTTTCATTGATGGAAAAAATATGCAAACTATTGAAAAAGGAAAACTACCTCCCAACTGGTCAGCTCAAACCTGTGAGTTACATGGTCTAAAAAGAACATTGGAATATTTATAACACAAAAAGGGAACCATATATACTGACTCGAGGTATGCTTTTGGGGTAGTACAAACTTTTGGAAAATTTGGGAAGAAAGGGAGTTACTCAATTCAGAAGGAAAGGGATTAATACATGAGGGCCTCTTTTTGGAAATTTTAGAAGCATTGAAACTGCCTGAGGAAAAAGCTGCGGTACATATCAAGGGACATCAAAAGGGAATGACTCCAGAAATAAGGGGAAATAACTTGGCAGATCAAGAAGCTAAAGATGCATCAGAAAATGGGGTCGAGAAAGTCATGATAATTTTGACCCCAGAAAGGGAAGAATTAGCAATTCCAAAATTTAGTGAGGCCAAAGAAAAGAGTTGGGTAGGACAGGGGGAAAGTCAGACAAATTTGGGAAATGGAAGCTTCCTGATGCCAGGTAATTACTTAATAAGGCAGTTACTAGAAAAAATATTAGAGGATATGCACCAAAAGACTTATTGGGGTACTCAAGCTCTGTGTGATCACTTCCTGAGGAATTACGTGTGTATTGGGATTTTTGGATTAGCAAAACAAGTAACTGAAAGATGTATAATCTGTCAAAAATTAAAGAAAAAGGTAATGAGAAAAACAACCCTTGGGAGCCGTGAATTAGCACTCCAACCATTTCAAAGTATTCAAGTAGACTTCACTGAACTTCCCCAAGTACAGAGATGGAAGTTTTTATCAGTAATAACAGATCATCTAACTCATTGGGTGGAAGCTGTTCCCACTGTCAGAGCCACAGCTAATGTAGTCTGTAAAACCCTTTTGGAACAAATTATTCCCAGGTATGGAATGGTTAATAGAATAGACTCAGACACAGGAACACATTTTACATCAAAAGTCCTACAGCAGATAATTCAAACTTTGGGAATAAAGTGGGAATTACACACACCATGGCATCCACAAAGTTCGGGCTGGGTAGAAAGGATGAAGCAGACTTTAAAAAGAACTCCAACAAAATTAATGATTGAAACCCAGATGTCCTGGATGAAATGTTTACCTTTGGCTCTATTGAGGATCCAAACACAACCTAGGTCTGACCTAGGAGTGTCACCTTATGAAATGATGTTTGGGTTACTCTTTCTGACCACCCAACATGAAACTGCCACTTATGAATTAGGGAAAAAGAGTATTAGAGGATATATCAACACAATTGCAACAACCCTTGAAAATTTGCAATTAAAAGGAATAATTCCTCAAACCACACCTCTAGATTTAAAATCCACAATATCCAGCCAGGGGAATGGGTACTGGTGAAGACATGGAAAGAACAATCTTTACCCCACAATGGGAAGGTCCTTTTCAGGTACTGCTGACAACTGAAGCCGCTGTCCGGACAGGGAACATGGGTGGATCCACGGCAGCAGAATCAAAGGAGCTGTGGAGAAACCTAAAGAGTAGAATATAACATCTGAACCTGGTGACACTAAACTGACTCTTCAGAGAGGAACAGTTGGTGACAAACTGGGAGGACCCAAATGACAACTTCCATCAATGCCACACAGTATATCCTGTCTGACTCGCTCTAAACACTGAACATGCTCACTGCATTAAGTATAAAAGATCTAAATTATAAAACTGATATTGTAAGATATACAATTAGCACTCTCATTATAAAAAGTTCTGCATATCAAATCTTGTCCCTGTCCAGATAAAATTAAGAACCACTAAAATAGTAACTTTATTTCGTGGATAGCAGTCACTAATACCTGTTGACTGGGAAATACCTGAGCTGGGGAAACAGTAAGGATCTACAGCTAAGGAGTGTCAAAACCAGCAAGTGACAAGGAAATAGAGGGCAAGACCAGATTGGCCTCTGTATCTGCCACTGAGAAGATCATAACACCTGCTGTGAGCTGCAACCCCACAGGCATGGGAGGTCCAGGTATAAGCAAAACCAGACCTCTGTTATTCCTTTCTCTGTCACTCATTTTTGCCTTTTCCCCGTCGGGAGGTTGGCAGGGCCATGTTACAGATGCTGCTGGAAGCTGCACATGGAGAGATACCGAGGTTCTTTCCTTATTACACACACCCATGCCAACAGTCACTCTTATAACCCATCCAAATTAAGAGCTTGTGAACACAATGGAAAAAATATTGGATTGCAGAAAACCTTGGAATAAGCGACGACAAATTGGAAAATGCATGTTCAAAAGGAGAGAAATGGATTTGTTTTACATATATCATAAACAGTAAGGCTCAAGATTTGGTAAAAGAACAATTAATAAATATAAAAGGAAAAATAGCACCACAGCCTAAAATTGTACCAATTTCACTTCAACATTTATATGCAAATCTTGAAAAGCAACTGGAAGGAGAGACAGATATCTCAAGACTGGGAAAGAACCAATTTGTAGAATTAGGAGAAAGAATAAGTAAAAAGCTTAATGTAACTAACTGCTGGGTCTGTGGAGGGTTCTCATGTCAGAAGAATGGTCATGGAAAGGCAGCAGCTCAGGTCCAATTGAACTCCTTAAGTGGAACCAGACAAATCCCAAGGGGGGAAGGCGACCAGAAGGGTGGATTTTAAGTTCAACAGGGATTTGGGAAGAATGTTTCTGGTGCACTGGGAAAAAATTTCATCAAGAAGTAGGAAATACTCCTTGTAAGAGATACAAAGTGAGTAATGGAACATTGACATGGTGGATCCCAGAGAAACCAACCCAGTATTGGACCCAGGGAAAAACAAAAAGGGAAAACTGTGCATATAATGACAGAATTAGACTTTTCAATGTAATGATACAGGCAAAAATCCTTACTATGGAATCCCACTAATATCCAAATTTTGGGAAAACAAAAATCAACAAACAAATAATTATTGGAAAGCACCTGATGACATATTTTGGATAAGTGGTAAAAGAGAATACCCTGAACTCCCTTCCCAGTGGAAAGGGAGTTGTACTCTGGGAATTACACAGCCAGGATTTTTTCTTTTACCAGGACCAAAGGGAGACCATTTAAAAATATCAGTTGATAAAGACCTAAATAAAAAAAAAAAAAAAAGGGAATTGATTGGAGGGTTCCAAAAATGGGGAGATGAAGAATGTCCCCCCTGAAGACATAATTGAAACATATGGGCCAGTCACCTGGGCACAAGATGGGAGCTGGGGATACCAGACTCCAATTTACATGTTAAATCACATTATAAGGCTCCAGGCAGTGGTAGAGATAATAACAAACAAAACTGGTCCAGCAATGGAATTAATAGTGAACCAACAAAGTCAAACAAGGGCTGCAGTGTATCACAACAGACTGGCTTTAGATTACTTGTTGGCAGAAGAAGGAGGTGTGTGTGGAAAATTTAATATATCAGATTGTTGTTTGAAGATAGGTGACAATGGGGATGCTGTACTGGATATAGTCAATGATATCAGAAAAATAGCTCATGTACCAGTACAAAAATGGGAATCAATGCTAAACACTAGCTGGTGGGACAATGTATTGGGAATTGAATGGTGGAAGCAGCTGGGCTTCTTCCTTTTATGTGCTACAGCTGGCTTGATCTTTCTTCCTTGTCTGATCCCCTGCTTTATTTGGCTGATCACCAGCCTGGTTCAAGGCAGGCAAGGTGTAACAATGCCTGTGGACCCAAAAGTGGCCACACCTGTAATAACACAAAAGATCATGATGTTAAAGGAACAAAAAGGCGTAAAAGACCCCTTAAAGGAAGCAAAAAGGATCTATGAGGAAAACAAGAAAAAACTGGAGACTAGAAAACAAGGAATATTGCTCAAGACAAATGACGTGCAAAAATACAGACGGGGTATTGTTATAAATGCATGACAAGTCGTTGGCTCTTTGCAAGTATTGGGATAAATGCTATATGTATAATGTTAAAATAGCATTTCTATATGGATATAGTCTTGGTTAATAGTAAAAGTCAGACATAAGTTTTTTAGAGATAGTATGCTTAAACTACCCGCTTAGTCAAAGATAACAGCCCGTGAACATGTGATGGGGACCCTGCAGCTGACAAGACAATTATCAACACTCACCGGCTGGGACCACCACCCAAATTAAAAGGGAGAAGGAGAAGAATAAAACCACAAGCCAAGAAACACGCATGCTCTAAAAAGGCGGACCCAAGGAGTGGCCATGCTAAACAGTTCCCAGAAACAGCTGACTATGCATGAAGGTTATGAATATGTAACAAAGGGATGGATTGTAAAAGGTGTGTTCCCGAAGCAGCGGTGTGCTCTGGGCAGCATGCCAATCACCCGGCAGTTTAACCCTTTGCTGTATGTATGTCTCTTATTTTCTTCTTATTAAACCTTTTAATTCTCCCAAAACAGTGAACCGTGTTTTCCACACCCTGTGTCTCCCTTGTCCATGGTCCCAACATCTCCAGGCTGCCGGGGTTCCCCAGTCCGGGCTCCCCGTTCCAGGGTGCCGGGGGTCCCCCTTATGGGGCCGTTGTCCCCCGCAGGCCGCAGAGGGTCCCCCGGCTCCGGTGCCGCCCTTCTCCGCTGTGCCGAGCCCCAGCCCCGCCGGTGCCGGGCGATCGCCAGGCGGCTCCGGGCTGACAATGCAGCGCCTGAGCCGGGCAGCCCAACCCCAGCGCGGGAGGGTCCCACGCATCCCCCGGCCCAGCGCCGGGGCTGTGCCGGCCCAACAGCGGCACCCCCAAAACTCTGCCGGCTCGGAGCCGCCGAGCGGGCGCCCGGCCCTTGGCCCCGAGCACAGAGCTCTGCCCGGGGGCTCCCGGGGAAAGGCGGCGGCGCTCGGCAGCGGCCCCAGCCCGCCCAGCCCGCGGCAATTGCCCCGCACCGGGACAAAATCCTGCCCCAGAGGAGCCGCTCGCAGCGCCCGCCTGCGGCTCCTCCGAGCCCCAAAGATCCCGGCAGCTGCCCGTGCTCACCGCCCGCTGCGGGTGCCGCAACCAGCCACAGGATTCACTGCATGCAATCTCTGCTATCTCTGCCTGCATGGGCAAAACCAGCTGCTGCTGACAATCGCAGAGAATCCGAGCTCAGACTGAACGGCTCCCACCCGAAATGCTGCATTCAGTTCTGACACACCATTAAGAAATCCAAGAGCAAAACAGACAGCTGATTACAGAATCCTGCAAAATCACATCCGAGAACATTTTGGTATAAAATCACAAATAGGAACAGCAGGTGAGAAATCCAACAAGGTTAGAAAACAAGCTTTGAGCACTGTGATTAGAAGATCTCGGGCAATGCATTGGATTGGAATGAGCCTTCTCTTTCTGACATGTGAGCAATGCCATCCAATTTCCCAAACCAAGGAAATGGGAAGCCCAGGGAAAAGCGACTTCAGACACAGAAGTGACACACAACAGGGCAGGGCAAGCAGCTGCCAAAATTCTAAGTTCCACTTACAATTAAGAAGTTTTGTTTTGAGTTCTATTATAGCCATAATTAATATAGAGTCAAAAAGATTAGAAATACCTCCAATAATTATAATACTAACACTAATAACTGTAATATTATTAGTCATAATAGATATAATAGAAATAAGAAGAATTAATAATGTTAATAGAAAACCCTTCCACATGTATACTAGGTTTGCATGGTCAGGCTTTGGTACAGGGGGGGCTCCAGGAGCCCCTTCTGTGAGAGGCTGCTGGAAGCAGCTGCTCCTCCATGTCCTGCAGAGTCAGCACCAGCCAGCTCCAGGAGGGACCAGAGCTGGCCAAGGCTGGGCCAGTTAGAAATGGTGGTAACACCTTTGGGATAACAGAATGAAGAAAAAGAAAATCGATTATTGTGTAGTTGTAACTGTGGCCAGGGAAGAGCAGGGTGAGAACATGAGAGAGGAACAAGTGTGCACACAGGCAGGGCAGGGCAGGAGGAGGGGCAGGAGCTGCTCCAGGGGCTGGAGCTGATTGCCCTGACATTCCATGGTGCAGTCTGTGCTGAGGCAGCCGGGCCCCTGCAGCCCATGGAGGGCACGGAGTGCAGAGATGCACCTGCAGCGCCTGGAGGAGCCCGTGCCGGAGCAGGGGGATGCCTGAGAGGAGACTGGGACCCCATGAGAAACCTGTGCTGGAGCAGGGACCTGGCAGGGACCTGCAAACCCGTGCAGAGAGGAGCCCACGCTGGAGCAGGGTCCTGGCAGGACTTGTGAGCCCATGCAAGTGTGACCCACGCTGCAGCAGTTTGTGAAGAACTGCTGCCTGTGAGATGAACTCACCTTGGACAAGTTCATGGAGAAGCGTCTCTGGGAGGGACCCCTTGGTGCAGCAGGGGAACGACTCCTCTCCCCGAGCAGCAGGAGAAAAACACATGAACTGAGCAGAACCCCCATTCCCTGTATCCCTGCACTCATTGGGGCAGGAGGTAGGGATGAGAAGGAGGGAGAGATGGGCAGAAGGTGTTTTTTAAGCTTTATTTTACTACTCACTATCCTGTTCTGATTAGGAGATCAAGATATTCAATTAGTATCTCCAATTATGAACCTGTCTTTCCCATGATGGCATTTGCTGAGTAATCAGTCCCAGTCTCTATCACAACCTATGAAACCTTCATTCTGTTTTCTCTCTCCTGTCCATCTCTGGCGAGGAGTGAGAGAGCAGCTCTGATGGGTGATTGAAATCCAGCCAGGGTCAATTGACAACACTTCCTTTCTCTCATCCTTTCTTTCTTTCCAGAGGTCACAGTGCAGAGGCTGAGTGGAGCTTTGATGGGGGGAGTGAAGGTGTTGGGGAGCAGCAGGGACAGGAGCCCCAGGGATGTGGGACAGGCATGAGAGGGGCCCAGGCAGCTGGCAGGGGGCAGCAGGACAATGACCCTGACAAGGTCAGGTGCACAGGGCAGATGTTGTGCAATCTGGCAAACCTGGGGCCATCCAAATGCACCTTTACTGTGACAATTAATGCTGATAACAACCCAGAGACAGTGGGTTCTGTCACCAACAAGCTCAGAAATTATGAGAGTGTGATCAATGGCCCTAGGCAGGCTCATGTCTCTGCTGTGGTTAAGGAGCTCAAAGAGGAGTTTAAGGAAGAGATGAGGGAGATAAGGGAAGAGGTGAGGAAGATCAGTGCAGCATCAGTGCCAGTCACAGGCCCCAAAGTCAGAGCCCAACATCCCCCAGCTAGGGAGAGAGGGGACACCCCACGAGCTGACCTGTGGTTCTTTTTGCACAACCATGGGGAAATCATGAAAAGGCAAAATGAGAAACCCACTTCTGTGCTGGCAGCACGGGTGCATCAACTCAGGGAGGGAAGCACTAAGAGAGGGAGTTCCACTCAAGTGAAGGCAGCCTCAACCTCCCATGACCAAGCTGCCAGGTATTGCAGAAAGGAAGATGACCTGTGGGATCCTCTTAAAAGAACCTCTAGTATGTATGCCAGGAAGGAAATGATAACCAGGGTTAGAGGGGCCCTGCCTCTAGCCAGGGAGAGGCACAGGACAGCCAGGTCTTTTGGATGGAGCAGATCCAATGGCCTGGCACATCAGAGCCTTTAGTTGATCCTGGTGCACAGTGTACCCTAATGCCACTGGGACATGTGGGGGCAGAACCTGTTTCCATTGCTGGGGTGATGGGGGATCACAGGAATTGACTCTGCTGGAGGCTGAAATGAGCCTGACTGGGAAGGGGTGGCAGAAACATCCCAGTGTGACTGGCCCAGAGGCTCCATGAATTCTGGGCATATTCTTCCTCTGGAATGGCTATTACAAAGATCCAAAGGGACTCAGGTGGGCTTTTGGAATAGCTGCTGTAGAGGCAGAGGGCATTGAGAAATTAAACACCTTGCCTGGACTATCAGAAAACCCATCTACAGGAGGTTCCTGAAGGTGAAAGTGCAACAAGTACCAACTGCCACCTCAACAGCACACAGCCAGCAGTACCAGATGAATCAAGATGCCATTATCCTCACCCATAAAATTTTGGCTAGAAAGTCAAAGGATGCTCAGTAAAACCCACTCACCCTTCAACAGCCCCAGTTTGCCTGTGGGAGAGTCTGACAGACAATAGAAATTGACTGTAGGCTATTGTGCCTTGAATGAAGTGACTCCACTGTGGGAGCTAAGACAGAGTGCTGTGGATTTAATTAGAACAAGCAGCTTGGTAACCAAGATGCCTTGGCAAGAGCAAACAGAGCTTTGAAGACTCCATGAAGATTGGATCAAGACTGGCGACAGGAAAGAAGAATGAATCAAATAGAAATGTTGAAAAATGTGTAAGCTTGTTTGTGTGATGTTTAACCCAATCAATGTGTTAAAAAAGTACCAGCTTTCCTAAAACTGGTATATAAGCACATGTAGCTGAGAGTAAATTTGGATTCTGATCAGCAGTCAGTAGACCCCCTCTCTCTCCCAGTCGTTGATTCTCCAGTGCTGAGCGCTGCCGTGCCGGACACGCTGGATCTCCAGGAGGAGCTGGAGCCCAAGGCAGCAAAGTGGCTCCATTGACATTGCCAATGCATTTTTCTCCATTCCTTTGGCAGCAGAGTGCAGGCCTCAGTTTGCTTTCACCTGGGGGCACGTGCAGCACACCTGGAACCGACTGCCCCAGGGGTGGAAACACAGCCCCACCATCTGCCACGGGCTGATCCAGGCTGCACTGGAAAAGGGTAAAGCTCCAAAACATCTGCAATACATCAATAACATCATTGTGTGGAGGAACACGGCAATAAAAGTATTTGAGAAAGGAGAGAGGATCATCCAGATTCTGCTGGAAGGAGGTTTCGCCATCGAGAAGAGCAAAGTCAAGGGACCTGCCTGAGAGATCCAGTTCCTGGGAGTAGAGTGGCAAGATGGACAGAGCCAGATCCCCACTGAAATGATCAATGAGATCATCACAGTGTCTCCACCAACCAGCAAGAGGGAAACACAAGCTTTCCTAGGGGCCATAGGTTTTTAGAGAATGCATTCCTGAGTGCAGCCACATTGTGAGCCCTCTCTACCTGCTCACCCTAAGAAGAACAATTCCAGCTGTGGCCCTGAACAGCAACAAACCTTCACCCAGACCAAGCAGAAAATCGCTCATGCAGTGCCCTTGGCCCAGTCAGGATGGGACCAGAGGTGAGGAATGTGCTTTACTCTGCAGCCAAGAACAATGGCTTGTCCTGGAGCCTTTAGCAGAAGGTGCCTGGGGAGACTCCAGGCCGAGCACCGGAATTCTAGAGTCAAATTTACAGAAAGTCTGAAGCAAATTACACTCACCAAAAAAAAAAAACAAAAACCCAACATCTTATCCGCCTCTAATAAGAAAGTTCAAGCCACCTCAAAAGAAATTATCACAAAAGCACAACTCCTCCTGGCACCCTGACTCCCTGTGCTGGGGTGAATGTTTAAAGAAAAGGCTCCTCTACCCACCACGCCACCCACACCACATGGAGCCCATGGATTGCTCTCATCACACAGCACGGCCGGATTAGAAACACAAATCACCCTGAAATTTTAAAAACAGATAAACCGGACACAAGATAAAAACTTTAGTCTCACTAACAAAAAGGAGCAGAAACAAGTAACCCAGGCTAAAAAGCTCCACCATACAACCAACTACCAGCACAAGAAACACGCTGTGCTCTTGTCACTGACAGTTTCTGTCTCATGGTTGAGATGAACCAGAAGTGGAAAGTGGCCGCAGGGAGCCCCACACGACGAGTCACACAAGCTACTGAAGGAGAAGGTGAATCAAGTGCACTTGCTGAACTCAAAGCCATTCAGCTGGCCCTGGACACTGCTGAAAGAGAGAACTGGCCAAAGCTCTACCTTTATACTGAATCAGAAATAGTAACCAATGCTCTGTGGAGTTAGCTAGAAAGGTAAAAAAGGCCAGCTAGCAACATAAAGGAAAACCAATTCAGGCTGCTGATGAGTGGAAAAAAATTGCCACTCAGAGAAACTCTCTGTAAATATCCATCATGTAGATGGGCACGTCCCCAAAAGTCAGGCTAAAAAAGAACACTAAAACAAGGAGCAAGTAGATCGAGCCGCAAAAATAGAGATGTTACCAAAAAAAATGGAAATTAGAAACATAAGGGAGAATTGTTCCTGACTCAATAGGCCCACACTGCCTCAAGCCATCAAGGGAAAAATGCCACCTATAAGTAGGCACAAAACTGAAAAAGCACATTTAACTATAAATTGCATTTCTCAAGTTATCCATAACTGTAAGACATGTGCTAAAGACAAGCAAGCCAAGCCCATAAAGCCTCTCTAATATGGGGGGCAGTATTCCAAATATAAGTATAAAGAAACCCAACAAACTAACTACATCACACTGCCTCAAACCCCCCAAGGCAAGTGCTACGTGATCACAATGGTAGAAGTCACCACTGGATCATTAGAAACCCACCCTGTACCTCACACTACTACTCAAAACACCGTCTGAAGCCCAAAAAAGCAAGTCCTATAAAGACACAGCACCCCTGAGAGAATCGTCAGACAACAGGACCCATTTCAAGAACAGCCTTAGAAACACCTCAGCCAAAAACCAGGATATTGAATAAATAGATCATATCCCTTATCACACACCAGCTGCCAGGAAAGTTGAACTGTACAACAGACTACTTAAAACTACCCTAAAGGCACTTGGCAGGGAAACATCCAAAGATTGAAAATGAATTTAACAAAAGCCACCTAAACAGTCAACACCTGAGAGTCCATCACTCAAGCAAGTCCTGCCTAGTCTGAAGCCTTGCACACAGTGGATGGGGATAAAGTTCCTATAGTACACATAAAAGGTATTTTAAGACTGTTTAGATTAGGCCCACCTCAAGCACAGGCAAACCAATCCGTACAATTGTTTTTGCTAAAAAACCCAGTTACACTTAGTAGCTAATGCAGAAAAATAAAGAAACCCATTGAGTACCACAGAAAAACCTTATCTTAAGTGAGAACTGTGTGTAAAGTTTCACTGTGGATAAAAATATATAGCAGAGTTGAAAGAAGGTATTAATTAAGGTAGGATGCAGATGGTAATAGAATAAGGAGTAGATCATGTCTTAAGTTGCAATGCAAGATGCAAGCAGAAGTATACATTCTATCAGCATCTGCTGAAACCAGGTGGAGCAGGGCTCCTTATCTCTTCCATGACCCATCCCTCAGAACTCCTCCCCACAAGGAGTTATACCTTATGGGAGATGCCCCACGCAAGGAGAAAAGCCAAGTATTTCTTACCTAAATAAAATCTGAAATTTGAAACATCAGAGCAGCCTTTCCCACTAAATTCCAGAAGAAGACCAGGCCTATCTCCATCACCACCAGATGTTAAAAAAATAACTACACCCTTCTCCAAAATCATTGCTTCAACAAAACCACATCTGTCCATCCAAGAAAACTACAGGTACCATTATTCAGACTGTAACCAACACCTGAGCAACAGGGTTACAGGCTGCATTCTGACCTTGCCAGTGTTTTGGTCTTGATATTACTATACTTTTATTTTCATTTTCCCAGTGAAAAACTACTGTTTTAAATCCCTTATCTTTTCCAGGGAGCTCCTTAATTTCCAAGTCATATTAATTTAGAGGGAGGGAGTTTACATTTTCCATTTTAAGAGAAGCTCCAGAGCTCCTCAGCAGACACCTGTCTGTCAAACCAAGACAGTGCCCTGCTGCAGCTCCATCCCCATGGCAGGATCCGCGCTGGATGATCCCCAGGGACCCCCGGTGGGCAGAGCCCCCCTGAGCCCTGGTGCTGCTGATCCGTGTTGGGAAGACACCTGGCTGGGGGCTCCACATCCTCCCCGTGGCCTGGATTTTCTCTGCATTTCTCTTTGTCCTTCCCAAACACCCAAAACCAGGGTAAAAATAGAGATGTTAAATAACGACCTGCTTGGGGACACGGGGGGATCTTCCAGGGGATGCGGGGGACGCTCGGTTCCAGGGATTTGAGGGGTCCTGGGAGGGACCTGGGGGTTTCTCAGGGCGTTGGGCACCCCAGTTCCAGCGGCTCTGGCTGCGCTGGGAGAGGAGGAGGAGCGGGAGGAAGAGGAAGAGCGGAAAGAGACGGAAGAGAAGCAGCGGGAGGAAGAGGAGGGACACAGGAGGAGCGGCAGGAAGAGGAGGAGCGATTTTGGAACCACGCGCTTCTGCCGCACGCCCGCACAGACCGCAGCGTCCCCCGGGTCCGGCACCATCGCCCCCCAAGAACCCGCAGGTGAGTGGGGAGGGGAAGCTCGCCCCAAATCCATCATGGGGGGCCCCGGGAGGGTTTTATTTTGCGGTTCAGGGGATGTTTGGATCTTGCTGGAGCCCAAAGCCGAGCCCCGGAGCGGGGAGAGCCAGAGGGGCAATCCCGGAGCCGGGGGACCCCCGGCAGCCTGGAGGGGTGCGGGAGGTTGGTGCTGAGCGGGCTCCGGGCCCCCGAGGCTGAAAGGGGCGCTGACTGCTCCAGCTGCCCTTGGGCAGCGCCACCATCAAACCCAACGCGCTCAGCCCTTGTTTTTTCCCCCCCAGCCAGGATTTCTGAAACTTTGGCTCCCAGGAAGAGGAGGAAGAGGCCATGAGGAAGAGGAAGATGTCCCGGGAGCCGCAGGCAGGTGAGGAGGAAGTCAGTGCCCCTTTCCTCCTGAGTCCTGCTCCATCTCCCAGCCCAGCACGGCCCCGGCTGCAGCACAGCCCTGGGGGGATCTCCTTGCCCTTGCTTCTGGCACGGAGGCAAATCCCATCCTGTCCTTGTCCTTCCTCCCCCAGACAAGGAGCTGAGCACGGACAGCAGGGAGGACAAATCCCCGCGGCACAGCCTCGGGCAAGAGGCCGTTTGCAGCGGCTCCACGGCGCAGGAATGCAACGGGGAGGAAAAGCCCCGCAGATCCCGCAGCAGGAGGGGCTGCAAACGCACAGCCCGGGGATCCCAGCTAGAATGAGCCAGCCCGGGATGGGGAGGCAGCCGGAGCTCGGAGCTGGGGCTGCGTGAGCAGCTTCACCATGGGGAGAAGCCCCACAAGTGTTCGGAATGTGGGAAGGGCTTCAGGAGAAGATTCCACATGATTAGACACCGGAGAATCCACACGGGGGAACGACCCTTTGAGTGTGGGGAGTGTGGGAAGAGATTCAGCCGCAGCTCAATCCTGACTGTGCACGAGAGGAGCCACACTGGGGAGAGGCCCTACGAGTGTGATAAATGCAGGAAGAGGTTTGAGAGCAGCTCCAGCCTTCTGCAGCACTATCGCACTCACTGGGATGAGAGGCCGTTCTGCTGCTGCGACTGCGGGAAGGGATTCAATAAAAACTTCAACCTCCTCGTGCACCGGTGCATTCACACCGGGGAGAGACCCTACGAGTGTCTCGAGTGTGGGAAGAACTTCTCACAGCGCTCTAACTTGACCAAACACCAACGGAGTCTCCACTGAGAGAAGCCCTGTGAGTGCCCTGAGTGCAGGAAAAGCTTCGTGCTGGCTCCTGGCGACCTGGATTTTCTTTACATATGTCAATACTAACAACTTCAAACCATTTTTTTCTTGCTGAGTTTTTAGAACTGAGCCTCTAGCATTTTGACACAATGTTCTCATTTTGTTTGCTTTCAGAACCAGCGCTTATTTTTAGTCATCAGAGATTGTATTATCCAAAAGAAATAAAATGGCATGAATTGGCAATAAATGAAAAGAAATTCATTTAACAAAACACTCCATCAAGACTCATGTAAGACTCTCTGATTGTAAGAGCCTCAAATGAAGGATGCAGAACTCCAGGCGGGCTCTTTAAAATGCTGCTTATTATATCCAAATGATGCAGTAATTCATTTTTCATTTAAAATGCTGTTTATTGTATCCATGTGATGCAGCAATTCACGGGCCATGGGTGACAAGAGCCCAGCCCACAGCCTGACAGCCACATCTGTGGGTTCCTCTGAAAGCTTCCTCTAGTTCTGGTTACAAGGCATTAAATAATTTTCATTACAGAGCATCCTAAAACATGACAACCAATGAATGCCTTCACTATAACCTGTAGCCTATCATACGTACTGACATTACAATATTCTTGTTACTATTTTCCAATCACAAAAGGTTGGTGTGTTTCAGTTTAAGCTAGAAGTTGTTTTTCAGTTTTCTTGCAGTGGAAAATCCTGAGACCTTTTCTCTACTTGCAACATGGTATTTTTGTTTGCCTGTGAAAATTCTTTTCCTTGGTAAAAGCATCTTTTTTTTGAGGTGGATTTATCCTTTGCTCAGAGTCAAAAAAGCCCCTTCCAACTCACTGCCCTTTGCCTTCTCAGTTACCCAGTAAGACTGGCTCAGCAATTCTTTTCTTCTACATCAAAACTTGCTCTCATCTCTCTTCCTTATTCAGATTCTACATTCACAAATCTTATTGTTATACACACACATCTGTGAGACCTTCCTGTCTACTCCTCATCCTTCTTAACACGTGGGGCTGTGCCCTATATGGGATGGGGTTCTGCCCTATAGGGGATTGGATCCTGCCCTATAGGGCACAGCCCCTGCAGGAACAAACTGGACTTCTGGACAGCAGACCAATAGGATTTTGCAGAAGCCAATTTATTGTTTATAATTCACCCTAATTATCCATTTCTAGAACCATCACCCATGTGGGGACACACTCTACAATTGGTAATTTTAGGGTGTTGATCCACCCATTCCAACCCCCCAGAGTCAGTAATTGGTGGTCACATGCAGTTTCACTGCCTCCTGTTATCTTGAATCTTCTAATCTTGGTGTTCTGTGTTTTCAACTTCTTCTCTCCCCATTTAGCATAGTTTATGTTCCAGTGGCCTTGGGGGGTTTCAAACAAGTTATCAAAAAACTCCTTGAACTTTCTCATGCTGTGCACCTGTTATAAACACTGGTCTAAACTAAGAAATGCACAAAAACAGCTGGCATGTGAAAGAAGCGTGTGAACAAACAGCAAAATATGTAGAAAAAACTGAACAGCAAAACAGAGCAACTAAATATGGTTTTTGGCTGCACACCACACAAGGCCCAGATTTGTACAGACATGTCCACCAGTGTCTCAACCTTCTTCAGCCTTACTACAATTCTCCTTCTTCTTTTGTACCAGCCAAATCGTCTTTGTTATCTTATCTTGTCTTGTCTTATCTTATCCTAAGCTTATATTATCGTATTCTTATATTATCTTATCTTTTATGATATTCTGTATGATATTCTGCATCCCCCCAGGGCTGGAGTGATTTGGGGGAGAGTTTGGGGTCTGGTGGGTTTGACCACAAAATTTGCGGAAGGGAGACATTTGATCCTAAAGTTTGGTTGGGGGTTGACACCCCAGAGTTTGGGATCAGAGGGTTTGACCCCAGAATTTGGGGATCAGGGACATTTAACCCAAATTTTGGGATCAGGGGTTGGACACCCCAAATATTTCAAACCCCAGAGGTTAGGAATTGGGGGGGTTTAACCCCAAAGTTTGGGGTCTGGGGGGGGGGGTGATCCTAAAACTTAGGGTCAAGGGTGTTTTACACCTCAGGATTTGGGGTTTGGGGAGGTTTGACACCAAATTTTGGGGATTCGGAGGATTTAACCCCAGAGTTAGCAGTTGGGGTGAGATGATCCTAAAATTTGTGATCTGAGGGGGGGTTTGACACTCCAGGGTTTGTGGGTTTTATGACTTCAGAATTTGGCGATCAGGGGGGCTGAATCCCAAATTTTAGGATCAGAGGTGTTGGACACCCCAAATACTTCAAACCCGAACATTTGGGGACTGGGGGGTTTTGACTCCCTCAGTTTGGGGTGAAGGTTGAGATCAAAATGATTCCCTGGAAACAGCGACGAGACCGCGAACAAGAACGGGATTGGGAACAGGATCAGGATTGGGAATGGGAACGGGATCAGGAACGGGATTGGGAATGGAACCAGAATCAGGATTGGGAAATGGATCAGGATTGCAAATGAGAAAGGGATCAGAAACGGGAATGAGATCAGGAATGGGAACGGGAACAGAATTGGGAATGGGAATGGGATTGGCATTGAGAATGGGAACAGGAATGGGATGAAGATTGGGAATGGGAACGAGATAGGGATCAGGACCAGTAATGGGATCGGGATTGGAATGGGAATAGGAATGGGATCAGGATCAGGAACAGGACTGGGAATGGCAACAGTAAGAAGATTGAGAATGGGATCAGGAACAGGAAAGAGTTAGGGATTGGGAACAGGATTGGGAATGGGAACAAGTTTGGGAAGGGGAACAGGAACGAAATAGGGATTGGGAACAAGATTGGGGTGCTAAAGTAATGATATAAATAGGTGCCTTGGTTGGGAAATCTCAAATTGGAGAACCAGAACCAGTACAGGCAGGAACAACTTTTCCTGGCTGGGAACTGGAATTCCAGACCCTGGCAAGTGTGATCCATGCAGAACCATCCAGACTGGGATCATGGGGGCTGGGATCA
The DNA here is from genome assembly GCF_903797595.1 of Erithacus rubecula. Classification (NCBI taxonomy): domain Eukaryota; kingdom Metazoa; phylum Chordata; class Aves; order Passeriformes; family Muscicapidae; genus Erithacus; species Erithacus rubecula. The sequence continues at coordinate 9,220 of NW_027635795.1, read as the reverse complement.
CATGGACTGGGATCCCCCTGCCTGGGACTGCACAGACTGGGACCAAATGGATGAGGGCCTTCCAGACTGGGATTGTACAAACTGGGACCACATGGACCGGGATTGTACAAACTGGGACCATATGGACCGGGATTGTACAAAGTAGGACCATATGGACTGGAATTTTACAAACTGGGACCATATGGACCGGGATTGCACAAACTGGGACCATATGGACTGGGATTGTACAAACTGGGACCATATGGACCGTTCTGGCTGCACCAGGATGATGTGAACCGATGGGGCCCCGCCCCACCCAGGGGTCCCTCCCAGTCCCATCCGGGAGCGCAGCCAAAACTCCCCGGAGTGAACGCGGAGGTCCCAGAGCGCTCCCGGTGTCGGTCCCAGTCTTGGAGCAGTCCTGGAGCGCTCCTGGTGCTGAATCTGATCCTGGTGTTGATCTCAATCCCAGAGCAGGGCTGGTCTTGTTCTCAGTCTCAGTCCTATATGGGTACCAGTCTTGGTGCTGGTTCTGTTTTCAGTCTTGGTCTCAGTCACAGTCTTGGAGTGGATCTGGTCCCAGTGCTGGTTCCGGTGCTGGTGCTGGTCCCAGAGTGCTCGTAGTGCCAATCTTAGTCTCGGTGCTGGTTCTGGTTCTGGTGCTGGTCCCAGAGTGCTCATAATGCCAATCTCAGTCTCGGTGCTGGTTCTGGTTCTGGTGCTGGTCCCAGAGTGCTCACAGTGCCAATCTCAGTCTCGGTGCTGGTTTCGATGCCGCTCCCAGTCCCAGAATTCTCCCGGTGCTGGTCCCAGTGTTGGTGCTGGTCTCAGTCTTGGTCCCAGTGCCACTTCTGGAGCCCATTTTGGTCTTGGTTTCCATACCAAAGATTTTAGGCCTGTTTGGGTGATTTTGGCATAAACTGGGCAGTTTTAGGTTGGATTTCAGGCTCCATTTGGACAATGTTAAGTCCATTTTCAGGATTTTAAGGATTTTTTCAAGTTAAGTCTGTTTCATCACTGTGTTTTAATAGTGAATTTTCATTTGTTTGGTCAAACTCAAAAGCAGCCTTAATTTTAAAGTTGAGTTCTTTGTGGCTGATACTATGAAGAATGTGGTGTTTATACTCACATCATACTGGCAGTAGAGTAGAGCAACTCATAACTGATTTGGCAATAAAGACTTAGATTTTCTTCACTAAACTTGCACTAGCAAGATTCATAAGCTGGTGATAGCTATCTCTACAGTGGAAAATATTTATTCACTTTATTGACAATTTAATTTACTTTGTCAAGCTTTGTTGTTTAGTTTCTATTGATCCTGAGACACTTGGGGCTACTTTTGTTTCCTAAGGGATTAAACTTGCACGTTCTTAGAATCAGATTTTGGGAAGATGGGTGCAGAAGACTTTGTAATTCAATTCTGAAAAGCATAATAATAATGAATATTTTTGATAGAAATGACAGTATTTAGCATAATATGTGAAATGCTGTTATGTGCAATTTTTAAAAAAATCCTGGATAAATTAAATGAGGCTTTTGGAGAAAGCATAAGCTGGATTTTATATTGAGTTTGATAACCTCTGAATCTGCTCTCCTTTCTCTTTCTGCTGGAACTTGTAACAAAGTTATTATGTCCAAGTATAATTTTGTAATAATTGTATTTCAACTTGAGCCTTTCTCACTTGGTGTTGATGTATTTTAGGGAGGGAGAGGAATGGGGAAAAAATGCCAACTTTCATGAATACAATTTAAAATTAACATTGATGATTTGATCCTTCCCAGGATTCCACTGAGCATTGGATCACAATGAAACTGAGGTGATGACTCACAACTCAGGTAGAAAAACTGCATTTCATTCTCTCTATTAGTTTTCTAATAGTTGCCCACAACAAAGTTAAGAAAAGAGAAATGGTTTTCAAATTTCCTGTGCTATTTTTAGTTTACTCCTCTTTCTGGAGATGTCTTAGCAACTGTAGGACATCTGAAAAACTTTGAGCAATATCTTTATTTTTGAGACTCTGTTGAACATTGCTTCTGTTATAATGTTTTTGTGTTAGTACTTTGAACTTACCCAAATAATGTTGGTAGCAGCAGTGGCTATGATGAAGTTATGCTTTCCTAATTAATGATGCTTTCTTAATGAAACAAAGAATATATTTCCCCATGTATTTAATAACCTAATAAGACTGAATGTAGGCAATACCAAGCAGGTTTAAAGCAAAACACTGGTTTCAGTAAGCACAAGTAAATAAACATTCATCTACCTTTAATTACGTAATGCATATTCAAATTCAGATTGATGAATGTTGAACCAAAAGCAGAATAAAATAGTTACTTTAAATCCTCCTAATTCAGAGGCCAACTATTTTTATGGCTTTGTTTGGAGTGCTTTGGGTGTTTTTTTGCTAGAGAAATGGCAAGTATTTATTTATTCAGCTCCCTCCACATTTTCCACCATCCTTATTCCCAGTGATCCCTGCAGTGATAAGTAGCCAATGACACTGGCACAGGGTGAGCTGCAGGAGCCTTACAGAGGTGACTGTTATTTCTCACAGAGTTAGAAAAACTGCAAGAGCACAGTGACATTTTGATGAAAGCTCACATTTTCCCCAACAGGTTATTATACAGCCAGAAGAAAATACTTTCTTAAAGACCAACCACATCTATTCCCTGCCGGAAAGGTTGCATTTGTTTGGGTTTTTTTCTCTTATTTAGGTGAAAAGTAAAAAAATGAAGAGGAAACTCAGATGAAATGCCAAAACTACTGACAGGTAGTACTTCTGTGTCTCTCCATTTACACCTCAAACTTGCTGCTAGAATTTCTTCTCCCATTTGTTTTCTGTGCTTGTTTGGTGTCACTGCTGAACGTTGCCAATAAGGAAACTGGTGTGCAAGAGTTGTGGAATCAGCTTTTGAAACTGTAAAACTGATCTGTAGGCTTTTTTCCTCTTGGATTTGTAAAATTTAGTGCATCATCAAAGTTAAGATTCTTCAGAAAATAGCAAGATTGTCCCCTTTCCAGGGAGGCATCTGTACTTTAACAGAGGTGCTTGATGCATCTTGCTGTAAAGGAGCAAGATGCAGAGTAAGTCAGAGAGAAGTCATTTAAGAGGGTAATACACATGGTTGTTTAGTGGAAATAAAAGAACTAAGGTTTTGCCTTGTAAGAGAGTGAAATCTAATCCCATTGTGAAGGTCAGGAGGATAAATACAAAGGACTAAATACAAATGAAGAGCAGAAAGATATGAAACAGGGCTGGGCCTCACTGCCATAGCCCAGGCAGCCCCTGGATGTATTTGCCTGCCTGAATCCGTCCCTTGCCCGGGCCCCAGGCTGGGCCGCTCTGGGGAATGTCTCACAGCATTCCTGGGATGATGCTGTTCCTTCCCTGGTGCCCCAGGGTCCTGCAAGCCCCTTTTGGAGCCACCCAGACACCTCCTGGAGCCTTTAGGGACCCCCCCCAGCAGAGCACAGACAGGGATTGACTTGACTCTTCCTTGGAAGATGGAGGCAGGAGAATACTGCCCACCATCTTCTTTCCAGCTGCCCTCCATTTGCACTCCTGCAAATGCTGCTGCTGCACTCAGGCTCTCCATTGCAGGCAGTCTGGAGCTCTTGCTCAAACCCATCCCTCTGTGTCCCCTCTTGGATGGAATATCAAGGAAACAACACAGGATGTGCAGAGAACATGAACTTTATTAACCTTACTACTCTAAAAATCTACACTACGGGGGACTATGGGGTAACAATCTTATGGCTAACTTTAACATGTAGAACAGGAACACTAAGGGGAAAGTGGAAAAGGTGGTGGGGGGTGCTACAGGTAAGGATGGGGGGTCTCTAAAGCCTACGATGGGGAATGTCGCCGTGCCCGGGTTGGCACGGGTCACCCATTCCCTGCAGTGCTCTGCACGTGGTGCTGGAGCTGGAGGTCAGCGCTGGGTGAGATTTGGGTTCTCCTGCTCCTCCTGCTGCGGCTGGCCCCCTGTGCTGCTCTGCTGCTCTGGGCTGCCTGCTGGGAGCAGCGTTGCAGGCACTGCTGCAGCAGGGTGCGGTTGTTCCTCAGCAGCTGGATCAGCTCTGTGGGACAGCCTTGTCCTGGGCTGCTGCTGCGGGGCCTCTGGAGCCGATTCTGCAAGGCAAAGCACAGGGATCCCGATGGAAGGGGCAGAGGGGCAGAGCAGGGCCCCTCTCTGGGCTGCCTTTGGGCTCTGAGCAAGAGAGCCAGGCCTGGCCAGGCTGCAGCAAGCAGAGCTCTGGCTGCCTCTGCCTGGGGCTGTCCCTGAGCTCAGCCCTGGCCTGATTCCCAGCCAGAGGCTCAGCTCCACTCTGTCATGGGGCCTTGGCCAAAGGGCTGCCCAAGAGGTCCAAGCCCATCATTCCTGCCTGACCCCCCCATCCCTCACCCATCTCCAGCGTCTCCAGCGCCCTCGGTAGCGATGCCATGCCAGGACAGTGCCTGTGGCCAGCAGCTGCACCAACAGGCACGTCCAGGACTGCCACGATATATCCCTGCAGGGGGTGGTTGGCTCAGGGTCCCTGTTCTGCTGCTCCAGCTCCTGCACATACAGGACCGTGCCCGGCCCATGATGGATAGTTGGGTCGGGACGATGGCCCAGGAGCAGCAGCAGATACAAGTTCACGAGCCATGGGACAGGGTCGGCCATGGTGCTCAGTTGAAGTGCCACCAGCACACCCGCTCGGACGTCTGTCCTTGCCAAGGTGTGCCCAGGCTATGGGGCACGGCGGTGGCTGGGGACAGTTGCCAGGCACCATGCTGCCCCAGAGGCTGTGATGTCACAGAATCCAAGCACTGGCTTGGAAGAGTTCTGGGAGATCAACTCCAGCCTGTGATCCATGGTTACCACGACAAGCAGATCTGAGCCTGGAGTGCTATGGCCAGGCTTACCTTGAACACCTACTGCAACGGTGACTGCACCAGTGCCCCTGGGGCACACCATTCCCATATCTCATGCCCCTTTCTGGGCAGCAGTTCTTCCTAATGTCCAGTGTACACCTCTCTTGGCACAACTTCAAACCCTTTCTTGTCCTTGCCCATCTCTGAGACGGCTGGCACTGCTTGGTCACTCTCCTGTATGTGGAGAAGAGGCTGTGCCAACGAGTGCCACTCCTTGTTTGCTTGTGGCTGCTGTGGAAAGGAACATTCATGTATATTGCTATTTCTTATAGGTTTTACCCCAGATTTTCAGTCACAGCTGTTCTAGTGAAAACAAGTCTGTTTTCATGAGTATTTGAAGTGTCATAGAACACAATTGGAATTCCATTGAATTAGGGAAATTCTGCTGATTTCGTTTTCCTGAGGTTTTGAGATGAGTTGCGAATCTCAAAAAGTTTCTCTTTGGGGAAATAGTCATTCCACAGTTTAGATTGTGGGGATATTGATTGCTCAAAGTTGAGGACCTAATGTAACTTTCTGCACAAGAAATTTTAAGCATCCTCTAATTGTTCTTGAAACAAAAAGCTATTAAATCTGTTCTGTGGACAGAAATGGCATCTGTGTTGTTTCTCATAATCTATTAAGAATCTCATGCCAGGAAAATGTCCCTAGTGCTGTGTGATTACCTTGGTACTGTTCTTTGGAATGGCTTTCCCCCCATTTTCTGAAGCTGCCCACAGAAAGGTCATAGATATGTTAGCAGTTCTGAAAGGAAAACTGGGTCTTTGCCTCCTGTTTGGAATCTGTGGTGAGCTGTGAGTCAGAGCTGATTTTTCATGATGTTGAAAATATAATTGAACTTTTTTGCTGAAGGATACATTGATAAAATCAAAGCATAGCATGGCTGACACTAGTAAATGAACTAAAATGCTTATCTGTAATATGTTTATTTGATTGTTGTCCTAATATTGTGGTAATAATTATGGTATCTGAGTACTAACCAAGCTAACATCTAATTTGTAGTTGATTTTTACTCCCTAATGTAGTGAACAGAATTTCAAGAATTATGTTTTCTCTCATAACTGAGGAATGTGTTCACAGTGATCTAAATATCACTTTCTTTTTGCAGAAGAGCAATTTCATTTGAAGATGATTTTCCTTGCCCTCACTTTAACTTTTACTTTCTGTATTGTTGTCTGGCAGGTTGACCTTTTCAGATTGTGTGCTGAGAAATGCTGCTACTAAGGAGTGTTGGTGTCAAAACAAAGGTTTTTTCCTAGCTTTTATTTAAAATACTGAAAGACGAAAGGTTTCTAATTAAATTACAGAACTGCATATCATTAGGAACTATAGTTCTTCCCTGCTTGTATTTAGAAAAACAGGCTAATGCCAACTGAACTCCTAAAACATATACAGAGATCACAAGCAGCCACCACAAGTGGTATTCAATTCTGGGAAACATAGTTTTTGATAGAAATCATGTTTGCTTTAATAATACAAGCTTATTCTATTCTAAAATTTGAGAAATTAGGTATGTTCTGGACTATCTGCATTTTTATTAGTTTCCTGTCTTTTTATCATTTCTTCAAGTACCAGTTTTATATACTTGCTAGCTCATTATTTATGATTTAAAATGGTGTCTCTTAGGCATGTAACTTGATACTATTGTGAACCATGAAAATAATGTTTTTTGGTCTGTCTTCATTTGATTAAGTGATTCCTGTGAAAGGACTGGGGGGTTTTATGGTTTGAGATGGAAAAGAAGTAGTTCAGCAGCCTTGGCAAGTTAAGTGTGCCAGTTTGCAAGATGAATATACAGTATTCTAGTTTGCTGCTGCTGGGTGTTTTGTTTTGTTGGTCTGTGAATCCATATTCTATACAGTATCATTTGTCAGAACTCCATTTCACTTTTATAGTCCCTCTGTTTTCCCACTTCTGAATTATGGTTTCCTCCATGCCTTTATTTGAGGAATTCTTGGTGATAAAAACAATACATGGTCCTTAATGTTTTATGTTGTCAAATGGTTATGCTCTTCCACACATTTCTAATTAGCCTCCTTCAGTCTCCTTCTTTTTTTTATTTCCCTGTACTACACTTAACACTCACATTTCAAAGCTTGTATTTTTATGCTAAATGCTTCTGCTGCATAATTAATTTCTCTTAAAAAAGAGTGTGTATGAATCAAACAGATTAATATTCTCCCAGTCTTTCACAGTCTAAATTTATTTTGGAAAATGATTAAGAAAGATTTTCTCACTCTATTTCTGTCCTTGGATATAATTCCCCAGGCTATATTGAATCTTTTCTGCATAGAGGAGGGCAAAGTTTCAGTTGTTGCTGCAAAGTCTCCTAAAGCATTTCTACAGCTACTGCATAATTCCTTGTGACCTGGTCTATGTTTAATGGTTATAAAGAGCATTTCTGCAAGAGCTGAGAAAGCACTGTAGAAATTTTAGCTTTAAATAATAAAGGGAAAGCCAAGTGTGCATCTCTGTTCTGTAGCTTTCCCTCTGCCTCAGTTTTATTCCAAGTTCTGCACAGAGTAGAACCATGTGAGTCTTGGTGTGAGGCCACTGAAGCAGAGTTTTCTCTCTGGTTTCAGTTGCCCAATTGTCCCTTGTCATTCACAGGATCCTGTAAGCACATGAAATCAGTCTTTCAAAATATGTCAAAACCATTGCTTCTCTACCATAAAAAGTGTGGAGGTCACTTTCTGTTGTTTCAGTTCTGATTTGTTGTGTGAAAATTGCAGGTCCTCAAAGTTGTCCATGTCCTATTTCATCATCACATTTAGTCATTTGCAGGTGCTAAAAATGCCCCTTCCTAAAATGACTTTGGATAGCAGTCATTCTTTGGTCTGGACTCAGAAATGGCGTGATTCACTCAAAAGACTGTAACCATATGACAGAAGAAGAGCAATTAAATATCAAAATTATTCAATTACTTTTAATGTAGGGATTTAAATGTGTTCTGTTGCATTGCAGTGCTTTAGAATATTTTATGACACTTGCACAGGCATAGTCTGTAGCCCATAAAACAAAAAAAAGGTCTAATTGCTCTGTGCATGGATTATTGATAACTGTGTGGTCTGTGAAGGAATGAGTCCAGAAAAAGAATGCCACTGAGTGTTAAAACCAATCTGCTTGCTGCATTTTAATTGGGATGAGAGTCTTAGGTCTTGGGCTTCAGAAATATTGCATTATGGATATGGTGCTTGCATTTTAATTTTAAAAAGAAATATGAGAAGTAAGTATTGAGTAAGGAACTTTGTGCATCAGGGGTATAGTCACCATATGACAGATGAAGCCACTAAGCCTTGGGAGATTTTTTTCTTATTGTTCTAAACTTTAGATCTAGTCATTCACTTGGGAGGGGCAGGGAGAAGTTAGGATTTGTTCATAGAATTACTATGTCTGCATATGGATTTGTGGAGGCATAACTCAAGCAATGCAAAAGTATTTATTTCAGCCTACCTCTCTCTCTCCTTATTTATTTCCTTGGTTCATTTGTTCTCTGCTCTCTCTTACTGAACACATGGATCTAGACTGTGGGAGTCCAGGGTTTTTCCCTGGCTCCTTTGGGGGTGCAAAAACCCCCCTGGCAGACCCCTCAGAGACCCCTGAGTGCTGCCCAGGAGCTGCAGGGGCTGGATTTGGCTCCTTGGGAGAATCTGCCCACATTGAGAGAAGAGACACAGAAAATAATGATGAGTAGAGTGTAAATTAGAATGTTAGAACGTAGATAAATAGGTTTTCTTGAATGTTTATGATAAGGGACATGTGGCCAAGATGGAGAATTTGGGGGGTGGACACCTTTTCCTCCTTCTTCTCCATGTCATCCATGTTGGGTGACACGTTGGCCTCTTGGATTGGTTGGGGTCAGGGCTGGACCATTTAATAAAATTGTATTGTATTGGTAAAATTTTGTAAACATGTAATACGTAGTACTAACTATATAAGATAAGCCCTGCCTTGACCAGGCAGATTCCACCATGGATGCCAGGCTGAGCAGACCGCTGCTGGCCAGGCAAAGTGTCCCAGAGATAAGGAACAATAAACTGTCCTTGGAAAAAGAGAAAACTGTCTCCGGCAGTCTCTCTTCGGCGGCTTCGGGGAAAACCAGGTTTTGAACCACCTTCGTGTCCCTCTGGGGTGATCTCGGGGCAAAGGAGGAACCCCAGACTGGGACACCTGGTGTCCCTGGCTGAGCATTGACATCTGGCATCCCCCTGGCTGGGCAGTGATATCTGACGTCTCTGGATGCGCCGCAGCCCACAAAGGTGGGTGCGGACCCCCAGAAGGGCAAGGTCAAGAAGATGCACAGAGATGGAGGAGGACCCCCC